>NW_026783377.1:0-71000 GCF_949774975.1 Lagenorhynchus albirostris | reverse complement strand
GGTGAGGGTCCGACAACGCTTTAGGGGGAGCGTGCGTGTGAGGGCGCGGGATAGTGTTAGCGTACGGGTTAGGATTAGGGGACGTGTGAGGGTCAGGCTTCGGGGTAGGGTTAGGGTTAGGGTTCGGGCTAGAGTTAGGGTTAGGGGACGGGGACGGTTTAGGGTCCAGGTGAGGTTCCGATAACGCTTTAGGGGGAGCGTGCGTGTGAGGGCGCGGGTTAGTGTGAGCCTACGGGTTAGGATTAGGGGACGGGTGAGGGTCAGGCTTCGGGGAAGGGTTAGGGTTAGGGTTCGGGCAAGGGTTAGGGTTAGGGGACGGGGACGGTTTAGGGTCCAGGTGATGGTCCGACAACGCTTTAGGGGGAGCGTGCGTGTGAGGGCGCGGGTTAGTGTTAGCGTACGGGTTAGGATTAGGGGACGGGTGAGGGTCAGGCTTCGGGGAAGGGTTAGGGTTAGGGTTCGGGCTAGGGTTAGGGTTAGGGGACGGGGACCGTTTAGGGTACAGGTGAGGGTCCGACAACGCTTTAGGGGGAGCGTGCGTGTGAGGCGCTGCTTAGGGTGAGCCTACGGGTTAGAATTAGGGGACGGGTGAGGGTCAGGCTTCGGGGAAGTGTTAGGGTTAGGGTTCGGGCTAGGGTTAGGGTTAGGGGACGGGGACGGTTTAGGGTCCAGTTGAGGGTCCGATAACGCTTTAGGGGGAGCGTGCGTGTGAGGGCGTGGGTTAGTGTGAGCCTACGGGTTAGGATTAGGGGACGGGTGAGGGTCAGGCTTCGGGGAAGTGTTAGGGTTAGGGTTCGGGCTAGGGTTAGGGTTAGGGTACGGGGACGGTTTAGGGTCCAAGTGAGGGTCCGACAACGCTTTAGGGGGAGCGTGCGAGTAAGGGCGCGGGGTAGTGTTAGCGTACGGGTTAGGATTAGGGGACGGGTGAGTGTCAGGCTTCGGGGAAGGGTTAGGGTTAGGGTTCGGGCTAGGGTTAGGGTTAGGGGACGGGGACGGTTTAGGGTCCAGGTGAGGGTCCGCCAACGCTTTAGGGGGAGCGTGCGTCTGAGGGCGTGGGTTAGTGTTAGCGTACGGGTTAGGATTAGGGGACGAATGAGGGTCAGGCATCGGGAAAGGGTTAGGGTTAGGGTTCGGGCTAGGGTTAGGGTTAGCATACGGGGACAGTTTAGGGTTCAGGTGACGGTCCGACAACGCTTTAGGGGGAGCGTGCGTGTGAGGGCGCGGGTTAGTGTTAGCATACGGGTTAGGATTAGGGGACGAATGAGGGTCAGGCTTCGTGGAAGGGTTAGGGATAGGGTTCGGCTAGGGTTAGGGTTAGGGGACGGGGACGGTTTAGGTTCCAGGTGAGGGTCCGACAACGCTTTAGGGGGAGCGTGCGTGTGAGGGCGCGGTTTAGTGTGAGCCTACGGATTAGGATTAGGGGACGGGTGAGGGTCAGGGTTCGGGGAAGGTTTAGGGTTAGGGTTCGGGCTAGGGTTAGGGTTAGGGGACGGGGACGGTTTAGGGTCCAGGTGAGGGTCCGACAACGCTTTAGGGGGATCGTGCGTGTGAGGGCGCGGGTTAGTGTTAGCGTACGGGTTAGGATTAGGGGACGGGTGAGGGTCAGGCTTCGGGGAAGGGTTAGGGTTAGGGTTCGGGCTAGGGTTAGGTTTAGGGGATGGGGACAGTTTAGGGTCCAGATGAGGGTCCGACAACGCTTTAGGGGGAGCGTGCGTGTGAGGGCGCGGGTTAGTGTGAGCCTACGGGTTAGGATTAGGGGACGGGTGAGGGTCAGGCTTCGGGGAAGGGTTATGGTTAGGGTTCGGGCTAGGGTTAGGGTTAGGGGACGGGGACGGTTTAGGGTCCAGGTGAGGGTCCGACAACGCTTTAGGGGGAGCGTACGTGTGAGGGCGCGGGTTATTGTTAGCATACGGGTTAGGATTAGGGGACGGGTGAGGGTCAGGCTTCGGGGAAGTGTGAGGGTTAGGGTTCGGGCTAGGGTTAGGTTTAGGGGACGGGGATGGTTTAGGGTCCAGGTGAGGGTCCGACAACGCTTTAGGGGGAGCGTGCGTGTGAGGGCGCGGGTTAGTGTTAGCGTACGGGTTAGGATTAGGGGACGGGTGAGTGTCAGGCTTCGGGGAAGTGTTAGGGTTAGGGTTCGGGCTAGGGTTAGAGTTAGGGTATGGGGACGGTTTAGGGTCCAGGTGAGGGTCCGACAACGCTTTAGGGGGAGCGTGCATGTGAGGGCGCGGGTTAGTGTTAGAGTACGGGTTAGGATTAGGGGACGGGTGAGGGTCAGGCTTCGGGGAAGTGTTAGCGTTAGGGTTCGGGCTAGGGTTAGGGTTAGGGGACGGGGACGGTTTAGGGTCCAGGTGAGGGTCCGACAACGCTTTAGGGGGAGCGTGCGTGTGAGGGCGCGGGTTAGTGTGAGCGTACGGGTTAGGATTAGGGGACGGGTGAGGGTCAGGCTTCGGGGAAGTGTTAGGGTTAGGGTTCGGGCTAGGGTTAGGGTTAGGGGATGGGGACGGTTTAGGGTCCAGGTGAGGGTCCGACAACGCTTTAGGGGGAGCGTGCGTGTGAGGGCGCTGTTTAGTGTGAGCCTACGGGTTAGGATTAGGGGACGGGTGAGGGTCAGGCTTCGGGGAAGTGTTAGGGTTAGGGTTCGGGCTAGGGTTAGGGTTAGGGTACGGGGATGGTTTAGGGTCCAGGTGAGGGTCCAACAACGCTTTAGGGGGAGCGTGAGTGTGAGGGCGCGGGTTAGTGTTAGTGTACGGGTTAGGATTAGGGGACGGGTGAGGGTCAGGCTTCGGGGAAGTGTTAGGGTTAGGGTTCGGGCTACGGTTAGGGTTAGGGGACGGGGACGGTTTAGGGTCCAGGTGAGGGTCCGACAACGCTTTAGGGGGAGTGTGCGTGTGAGGGCGCGGGTGAGTGTGAGCGCACGTGTTAGGATTAGGGGACGGGTGAGGGTCAGGGTTCGGGGAAGGGTTAGGGTTAGTGTTCGGTCTAGGGTTAGGGTTAGGGGATGGGGACGGTTTAGGGTCTAGGTGAGGGTCCGACAACGCTTTAGGGGGAGCATGCGTTTGAGGGCGTGGGTTAGTGTTAGCGTACGCGTTAGTATTAGGGGACGGGTGAGGGTCAGGCTTCGGGGAAGTGTTAGGGTTAGGGTTCGGGCTAGGGTTAGGGTTAGGGGACGGGGACGGTTTAGGGTCCAGGTGAGGGTACGCCAACGCTTTAGGGAGAGCGTGCGTGTGAGGGCGCGGGTTAGTGTTAGCGTTCGGTTTAGGATTAGGGGACGGGTGAGGGTCAGGCTTCGGGGAAGGGTTAGGGTTAGGGTTCGGGATAGGGTTAGGCTTAGGGGACGGGGACGGTTTAGGGTTCAGGTGAGGGTCCGACAACACTTTAGGGGAGCGTGCGTGTGAGGGCGCGGGATAGTGTTAGCGTACGGGTTAGGATTAGGGGACGGGTGAGGGTCAGGCTTCGGGGAAGGGTTAGGGTTAGGGTTCGGGCTAGGGTTAGGGTTAGGGGACGGGGACGGTTTAGGGTCCAGGTGAGGGTCCGACAACGCTTTAGGGGGAGCGTGCGTGTGAGGGCGTGGGTTAGTGTGAGCCTACGGGTTAGGATTAGGGGACGGGTGAGGGTCAGGCTTCGGGGAAGGGTTAGGGTTAGGGTTCGGGCAAGGGTTAGGGTTAGGGGACGGGGACGGTTTAGGGTCCAGGTGATGGTCCGCCAACGCTTTAGGGGGAGCGTGCGTCTGAGGGCGTGGGTTAGTGTTAGCGTACGGGTTAGGATTAGGGGACGAGTGAGGGTCAGGCATCGGGGAAGGGTTAGGGTTAGGGTTCGGGCTAGGGTTAGGGTTAGCATACGGGGACAGTTTAGGGTTCAGGTGAGGGTCCGACAACGCTTTAGGGGGAGCGTGCGTGTGAGGGCGCGGGATAGTGTTAGCGTACGGGTTAGGATTAGGGGACGTGTGAGGGTCAGGCTTCGGGGTAGGGTTAGGGTTAGGGTTCGGGCTAGAGTTAGGGTTAGGGGACGGGGACGGTTTAGGGTCCAGGTGAGGGTCCGACAACGCTTTAGGGGGAGCGTGCGTGTGAGGGCGCGGGTTAGTGTGAGCCTACGGGTTAGGATTAGGGGACGGGTGAGGGTCAGGCTTCGGGGAAGGGTTAGGGTTAGGGTTCGGGCAAGGGTTAGGGTTAGGGGACGGGGACGGTTTAGGGTCCAGGTGATGGTCCGACAACGCTTTAGGGGGAGCGTGCGTGTGAGGGCGCGGGTTAGTGTTAGCGTACGGGTTAGGATTAGGGGACGGGTGAGGGTCAGGCTTCGGGGAAGGGTTAGGGTTAGGGTTCGGGCTAGGGTTAGGGTTAGGGGACGGGGACCGTTTAGGGTACAGGTGAGGGTCCGACAACGCTTTAGGGGGAGCGTGCGTGTGAGGCGCTGCTTAGGGTGAGCCTACGGGTTAGGATTAGGGGACGGGTGAGGGTCAGGCTTCGGGGAAGGGTTAGGTTTAGGGTTCGGGCAAGGGTTAGGGTTAGGGGACGGGGACGGTTTAGGGTCCAGGTGATGGTCCGACAACGCTTTAGGGGGAGCGTGCGTGTGAGGGCGCGGGTTAGTGTTAGCGTACGGGTTAGGATTAGGGGACGGGTGAGGGTCAGGCTTCGGGGAAGGGTTAGGGTTAGGGTTCGGGCTAGGGTTAGGGTTAGGGGACGGGGACCGTTTAGGGTCCAGGTGAGGGTCCGACAACGCTTTAGGGGGAGCGTGCGTGTGAGGGCGTGGGTTAGTGTGAGCCTACGGGTTAGGATTAGGGGACGGGTGAGGGTCAGGCTTCGGGGAAGGGTTAGGGTTAGGGTTCGGGCAAGGGTTAGGGTTAGGGGACGGGGACGGTTTAGGGTCCAGGTGATGGTCCGCCAACGCTTTAGGGGGAGCGTGCGTCTGAGGGCGTGGGTTAGTGTTAGCGTACGGGTTAGGATTAGGGGACGAGTGAGGGTCAGGCATCGGGGAAGGGTTAGGGTTAGGGTTCGGGCTAGGGTTAGGGTTAGCATACGGGGACAGTTTAGGGTTCAGGTGAGGGTCCGACAACGCTTTAGGGGGAGCGTGCGTGTGAGGGCGCGGGATAGTGTTAGCGTACGGGTTAGGATTAGGGGACGTGTGAGGGTCAGGCTTCGGGGTAGGGTTAGGGTTAGGGTTCGGGCTAGAGTTAGGGTTAGGGGACGGGGACGGTTTAGGGTCCAGGTGAGGGTCCGACAACGCTTTAGGGGGAGCGTGCGTGTGAGGGCGCGGGTTAGTGTGAGCCTACGGGTTAGGATTAGGGGACGGGTGAGGGTCAGGCTTCGGGGAAGGGTTAGGGTTAGGGTTCGGGCAAGGGTTAGGGTTAGGGGACGGGGACGGTTTAGGGTCCAGGTGATGGTCCGACAACGCTTTAGGGGGAGCGTGCGTGTGAGGGCGCGGGTTAGTGTTAGCGTACGGGTTAGGATTAGGGGACGGGTGAGGGTCAGGCTTCGGGGAAGGGTTAGGGTTAGGGTTCGGGCTAGGGTTAGGGTTAGGGGACGGGGACCGTTTAGGGTACAGGTGAGGGTCCGACAACGCTTTAGGGGGAGCGTGCGTGTGAGGCGCTGCTTAGGGTGAGCCTACGGGTTAGAATTAGGGGACGTGTGAGGGTCAGGCTTCGGGGTAGGGTTAGGGTTAGGGTTCGGGCTAGAGTTAGGGTTAGGGGACGGGGACGGTTTAGGGTCCAGGTGAGGGTCCGACAACGCTTTAGGGGGAGCGTGCGTGTGAGGGCGCGGGATAGTGTTAGCGTACGGGTTAGGATTAGGGGACGTGTGAGGGTCAGGCTTCGGGGTAGGGTTAGGGTTAGGGTTCGGGCTAGAGTTAGGGTTAGGGGACGGGGACGGTTTAGGGTCCAGGTGAGGGTACGCCAACGCTTTAGGGAGAGCGTGCGTGTGAGGGCGCGGGTTAGTGTTAGCGTTCGGTTTAGGATTAGGGGACGGGTGAGGGTCAGGCTTCGGGGAAGGGTTAGGGTTAGGGTTCGGGATAGGGTTAGGCTTAGGGGACGGGGACGGTTTAGGGTTCAGGTGAGGGTCCGACAACACTTTAGGGGAGCGTGCGTGTGAGGGCGCGGGATAGTGTTAGCGTACGGGTTAGGATTAGGGGACGGGTGAGGGTCAGGCTTCGGGGAAGGGTTAGGGTTAGGGTTCGGGCTAGGGTTAGGGTTAGGGGACGGGGACGGTTTAGGGTCCAGGTGAGGGTCCGACAACGCTTTAGGGGGAGCGTGCGTGTGAGGGCGTGGGTTAGTGTGAGCCTACGGGTTAGGATTAGGGGACGGGTGAGGGTCAGGCTTCGGGGAAGGGTTAGGGTTAGGGTTCGGGCAAGGGTTAGGGTTAGGGGACGGGGACGGTTTAGGGTCCAGGTGATGGTCCGCCAACGCTTTAGGGGGAGCGTGCGTCTGAGGGCGTGGGTTAGTGTTAGCGTACGGGTTAGGATTAGGGGACGAGTGAGGGTCAGGCATCGGGGAAGGGTTAGGGTTAGGGTTCGGGCTAGGGTTAGGGTTAGCATACGGGGACAGTTTAGGGTTCAGGTGAGGGTCCGACAACGCTTTAGGGGGAGCGTGCGTGTGAGGGCGCGGGATAGTGTTAGCGTACGGGTTAGGATTAGGGGACGTGTGAGGGTCAGGCTTCGGGGTAGGGTTAGGGTTAGGGTTCGGGCTAGAGTTAGGGTTAGGGGACGGGGACGGTTTAGGGTCCAGGTGAGGGTCCGACAACGCTTTAGGGGGAGCGTGCGTGTGAGGGCGCGGGTTAGTGTGAGCCTACGGGTTAGGATTAGGGGACGGGTGAGGGTCAGGCTTCGGGGAAGGGTTAGGGTTAGGGTTCGGGCAAGGGTTAGGGTTAGGGGACGGGGACGGTTTAGGGTCCAGGTGATGGTCCGACAACGCTTTAGGGGGAGCGTGCGTGTGAGGGCGCGGGTTAGTGTTAGCGTACGGGTTAGGATTAGGGGACGGGTGAGGGTCAGGCTTCGGGGAAGGGTTAGGGTTAGGGTTCGGGCTAGGGTTAGGGTTAGGGGACGGGGACCGTTTAGGGTACAGGTGAGGGTCCGACAACGCTTTAGGGGGAGCGTGCGTGTGAGGCGCTGCTTAGGGTGAGCCTACGGGTTAGAATTAGGGGACGGGTGAGGGTCAGGCTTCGGGGAAGTGTTAGGGTTAGGGTTCGGGCTAGGGTTAGGGTTAGGGGACGGGGACGGTTTAGGGTCCAGTTGAGGGTCCGACAACGCTTTAGGGGGAGCGTGCGTGTGAGGGCGTGGGTTAGTGTGAGCCTACGGGTTAGGATTAGGGGACGGGTGAGGGTCAGGCTTCGGGGAAGTGTTAGGGTTAGGGTTCGGGCTAGGGTTAGGGTTAGGGTACGGGGACGGTTTAGGGTCCAAGTGAGGGTCCGACAACGCTTTAGGGGGAGCGTGCGTGTAAGGGCGCGGGGTAGTGTTAGCGTACGGGTTAGGATTAGGGGACGGGTGAGTGTCAGGCTTCGGGGAAGGGTTAGGGTTAGGGTTCGGGCTAGGGTTAGGGTTAGGGGACGGGGACGGTTTAGGGTCCAGGTGAGGGTCCGCCAACGCTTTAGGGGGAGCGTGCGTCTGAGGGCGTGGGTTAGTGTTAGCGTACGGGTTAGGATTAGGGGACGAATGAGGGTCAGGCATCGGGGAAGGGTTAGGGTTAGGGTTCGGGCTAGGGTTAGGGTTAGCATACGGGGACAGTTTAGGGTTCAGGTGACGGTCCGACAACGCTTTAGGGGGAGCGTGCGTGTGAG
Organism: Lagenorhynchus albirostris; assembly: GCF_949774975.1. Taxonomy (NCBI): domain Eukaryota; kingdom Metazoa; phylum Chordata; class Mammalia; order Artiodactyla; family Delphinidae; genus Lagenorhynchus; species Lagenorhynchus albirostris. The sequence goes on along the minus strand of NW_026783377.1, from coordinate 63,237 downwards.
GGCGCGGGTTAGTGTTAGCATACGGGTTAGGATTAGGGGACGAATGAGGGTCAGGCTTCGTGGAAGGGTTAGGGATAGGGTTCGGCTAGGGTTAGGGTTAGGGGACGGGGACGGTTTAGGTTCCAGGTGAGGGTCCGACAACGCTTTAGGGGGAGCGTGCGTGTGAGGGCGCGGTTTAGTGTGAGCCTACGGATTAGGATTAGGGGACGGGTGAGGGTCAGGGTTCGGGGAAGGTTTAGGGTTAGGGTTCGGGCTAGGGTTAGGGTTAGGGGACGGGGACGGTTTAGGGTCCAGGTGAGGGTCCGACAACGCTTTAGGGGGATCGTGCGTGTGAGGGCGCGGGTTAGTGTTAGCGTACGGGTTAGGATTAGGGGACGGGTGAGGGTCAGGCTTCGGGGAAGGGTTAGGGTTAGGGTTCGGGCTAGGGTTAGGTTTAGGGGATGGGGACAGTTTAGGGTCCAGATGAGGGTCCGACAACGCTTTAGGGGGAGCGTGCGTGTGAGGGCGCGGGTTAGTGTGAGCCTACGGGTTAGGATTAGGGGACGGGTGAGGGTCAGGCTTCGGGGAAGGGTTATGGTTAGGGTTCGGGCTAGGGTTAGGGTTAGGGGACGGGGACGGTTTAGGGTCCAGGTGAGGGTCCGACAACGCTTTAGGGGGAGCGTACGTGTGAGGGCGCGGGTTATTGTTAGCATACGGGTTAGGATTAGGGGACGGGTGAGGGTCAGGCTTCGGGGAAGTGTGAGGGTTAGGGTTCGGGCTAGGGTTAGGTTTAGGGGACGGGGATGGTTTAGGGTCCAGGTGAGGGTCCGACAACGCTTTAGGGGGAGCGTGCGTGTGAGGGCGCGGGTTAGTGTTAGCGTACGGGTTAGGATTAGGGGACGGGTGAGTGTCAGGCTTCGGGGAAGTGTTAGGGTTAGGGTTCGGGCTAGGGTTAGAGTTAGGGTATGGGGACGGTTTAGGGTCCAGGTGAGGGTCCGACAACGCTTTAGGGGGAGCGTGCATGTGAGGGCGCGGGTTAGTGTTAGAGTACGGGTTAGGATTAGGGGACGGGTGAGGGTCAGGCTTCGGGGAAGTGTTAGGGTTAGGGTTCGGGCTAGGGTTAGGGTTAGGGGACGGGGACGGTTTAGGGTCCAGGTGAGGGTCCGACAACGCTTTAGGGGGAGCGTGCGTGTGAGGGCGCGGGATAGTGTTAGCGTACGGGTTAGGATTAGGGGACGTGTGAGGGTCAGGCTTCGGGGTAGGGTTAGGGTTAGGGTTCGGGCTAGAGTTAGGGTTAGGGGACGGGGACGGTTTAGGGTCCAGGTGAGGTTCCGATAACGCTTTAGGGGGAGCGTGCGTGTGAGGGCGCGGGTTAGTGTGAGCCTACGGGTTAGGATTAGGGGACGGGTGAGGGTCAGGCTTCGGGGAAGGGTTAGGGTTAGGGTTCGGGCAAGGGTTAGGGTTAGGGGACGGGGACGGTTTAGGGTCCAGGTGATGGTCCGACAACGCTTTAGGGGGAGCGTGCGTGTGAGGGCGCGGGTTAGTGTTAGCGTACGGGTTAGGATTAGGGGACGGGTGAGGGTCAGGCTTCGGGGAAGGGTTAGGGTTAGGGTTCGGGCTAGGGTTAGGGTTAGGGGACGGGGACCGTTTAGGGTACAGGTGAGGGTCCGACAACGCTTTAGGGGGAGCGTGCGTGTGAGGCGCTGCTTAGGGTGAGCCTACGGGTTAGAATTAGGGGACGGGTGAGGGTCAGGCTTCGGGGAAGTGTTAGGGTTAGGGTTCGGGCTAGGGTTAGGGTTAGGGGACGGGGACGGTTTAGGGTCCAGTTGAGGGTCCGATAACGCTTTAGGGGGAGCGTGCGTGTGAGGGCGTGGGTTAGTGTGAGCCTACGGGTTAGGATTAGGGGACGGGTGAGGGTCAGGCTTCGGGGAAGTGTTAGGGTTAGGGTTCGGGCTAGGGTTAGGGTTAGGGTACGGGGACGGTTTAGGGTCCAAGTGAGGGTCCGACAACGCTTTAGGGGGAGCGTGCGAGTAAGGGCGCGGGGTAGTGTTAGCGTACGGGTTAGGATTAGGGGACGGGTGAGTGTCAGGCTTCGGGGAAGGGTTAGGGTTAGGGTTCGGGCTAGGGTTAGGGTTAGGGGACGGGGACGGTTTAGGGTCCAGGTGAGGGTCCGCCAACGCTTTAGGGGGAGCGTGCGTCTGAGGGCGTGGGTTAGTGTTAGCGTACGGGTTAGGATTAGGGGACGAATGAGGGTCAGGCATCGGGAAAGGGTTAGGGTTAGGGTTCGGGCTAGGGTTAGGGTTAGCATACGGGGACAGTTTAGGGTTCAGGTGACGGTCCGACAACGCTTTAGGGGGAGCGTGCGTGTGAGGGCGCGGGTTAGTGTTAGCATACGGGTTAGGATTAGGGGACGAATGAGGGTCAGGCTTCGTGGAAGGGTTAGGGATAGGGTTCGGCTAGGGTTAGGGTTAGGGGACGGGGACGGTTTAGGTTCCAGGTGAGGGTCCGACAACGCTTTAGGGGGAGCGTGCGTGTGAGGGCGCGGTTTAGTGTGAGCCTACGGATTAGGATTAGGGGACGGGTGAGGGTCAGGGTTCGGGGAAGGTTTAGGGTTAGGGTTCGGGCTAGGGTTAGGGTTAGGGGACGGGGACGGTTTAGGGTCCAGGTGAGGGTCCGACAACGCTTTAGGGGGATCGTGCGTGTGAGGGCGCGGGTTAGTGTTAGCGTACGGGTTAGGATTAGGGGACGGGTGAGGGTCAGGCTTCGGGGAAGGGTTAGGGTTAGGGTTCGGGCTAGGGTTAGGTTTAGGGGATGGGGACAGTTTAGGGTCCAGATGAGGGTCCGACAACGCTTTAGGGGGAGCGTGCGTGTGAGGGCGCGGGTTAGTGTGAGCCTACGGGTTAGGATTAGGGGACGGGTGAGGGTCAGGCTTCGGGGAAGGGTTATGGTTAGGGTTCGGGCTAGGGTTAGGGTTAGGGGACGGGGACGGTTTAGGGTCCAGGTGAGGGTCCGACAACGCTTTAGGGGGAGCGTACGTGTGAGGGCGCGGGTTATTGTTAGCATACGGGTTAGGATTAGGGGACGGGTGAGGGTCAGGCTTCGGGGAAGTGTGAGGGTTAGGGTTCGGGCTAGGGTTAGGTTTAGGGGACGGGGATGGTTTAGGGTCCAGGTGAGGGTCCGACAACGCTTTAGGGGGAGCGTGCGTGTGAGGGCGCGGGTTAGTGTTAGCGTACGGGTTAGGATTAGGGGACGGGTGAGTGTCAGGCTTCGGGGAAGTGTTAGGGTTAGGGTTCGGGCTAGGGTTAGAGTTAGGGTATGGGGACGGTTTAGGGTCCAGGTGAGGGTCCGACAACGCTTTAGGGGGAGCGTGCATGTGAGGGCGCGGGTTAGTGTTAGAGTACGGGTTAGGATTAGGGGACGGGTGAGGGTCAGGCTTCGGGGAAGTGTTAGCGTTAGGGTTCGGGCTAGGGTTAGGGTTAGGGGACGGGGACGGTTTAGGGTCCAGGTGAGGGTCCGACAACGCTTTAGGGGGAGCGTGCGTGTGAGGGCGCGGGTTAGTGTGAGCGTACGGGTTAGGATTAGGGGACGGGTGAGGGTCAGGCTTCGGGGAAGTGTTAGGGTTAGGGTTCGGGCTAGGGTTAGGGTTAGGGGATGGGGACGGTTTAGGGTCCAGGTGAGGGTCCGACAACGCTTTAGGGGGAGCGTGCGTGTGAGGGCGCTGTTTAGTGTGAGCCTACGGGTTAGGATTAGGGGACGGGTGAGGGTCAGGCTTCGGGGAAGTGTTAGGGTTAGGGTTCGGGCTAGGGTTAGGGTTAGGGTACGGGGATGGTTTAGGGTCCAGGTGAGGGTCCAACAACGCTTTAGGGGGAGCGTGAGTGTGAGGGCGCGGGTTAGTGTTAGTGTACGGGTTAGGATTAGGGGACGGGTGAGGGTCAGGCTTCGGGGAAGTGTTAGGGTTAGGGTTCGGGCTACGGTTAGGGTTAGGGGACGGGGACGGTTTAGGGTCCAGGTGAGGGTCCGACAACGCTTTAGGGGGAGTGTGCGTGTGAGGGCGCGGGTGAGTGTGAGCGCACGTGTTAGGATTAGGGGACGGGTGAGGGTCAGGGTTCGGGGAAGGGTTAGGGTTAGTGTTCGGTCTAGGGTTAGGGTTAGGGGATGGGGACGGTTTAGGGTCTAGGTGAGGGTCCGACAACGCTTTAGGGGGAGCATGCGTTTGAGGGCGTGGGTTAGTGTTAGCGTACGCGTTAGTATTAGGGGACGGGTGAGGGTCAGGCTTCGGGGAAGTGTTAGGGTTAGGGTTCGGGCTAGGGTTAGGGTTAGGGGACGGGGACGGTTTAGGGTCCAGGTGAGGGTACGCCAACGCTTTAGGGAGAGCGTGCGTGTGAGGGCGCGGGTTAGTGTTAGCGTTCGGTTTAGGATTAGGGGACGGGTGAGGGTCAGGCTTCGGGGAAGGGTTAGGGTTAGGGTTCGGGATAGGGTTAGGCTTAGGGGACGGGGACGGTTTAGGGTTCAGGTGAGGGTCCGACAACACTTTAGGGGAGCGTGCGTGTGAGGGCGCGGGATAGTGTTAGCGTACGGGTTAGGATTAGGGGACGGGTGAGGGTCAGGCTTCGGGGAAGGGTTAGGGTTAGGGTTCGGGCTAGGGTTAGGGTTAGGGGACGGGGACGGTTTAGGGTCCAGGTGAGGGTCCGACAACGCTTTAGGGGGAGCGTTCGTGTGAGGGCGCGGCTTAGTGTGAGCCTACGGGTTAGGATTAGGGGACGGGTGAGGGTCAGGCTTCGGGGAAGGGTTAGGGTTAGGGTTCGGGCTAGGGTTAGGGTTAGGGGACGGGGACGGTTTAGGATCCAGGTGAGGGTCCGACAACGCTTTAGGGGGAGCGTGCGTGTGACGGCGCGGGTTAGTGTTAGCGTACGGGTTAGGATTAGGGGACTGGTGAGGGTCAGGCTTCGGGGAAGGCTTAGGGTTAGGGTTCGGGCTAGGGTTAGGGTTAGGGGACGGGGACGGTTTAGGGTCCAGGTGAGGGTCCGATAACGCTTTAGGGGGAGCGTGCGTGTGAGGGCGCGGGTTAGTGTGAGCCTACGCTTTAGGATTAGGGGACGGGTGAGGGTCAGGCTTCGGGGAAGGGTTAGGGTTAGGGTTCGGGCTAGGTTTAGGGTTAGGGGATGGGGACGGTTTAGGATCGAGGTGAGGGTCCGACAACGCTTTAGGTGGAGCGTGCGTGTGAGGGCTCGGATTAGTGTTAGCCTACGGGTTAGGATTAGGGGACGGGTGAGGGTCAGGCTTCGGGGAAGTGTTAGGGTTAGGGTTCGGGCTAGGGTTAGGGTTAGGGGACGGGGACGGTTTAGGGTCCAGGTGAGGGTCCGACAACGCTTTAGGGGGAGCGTGCGTGTGAGGGCGCGGCTTAGTGTGAGCCTACGTGTTAGGATTACGGGACGGGTGAGGGTCAGGCTTCGGGGAAGGGTTAGCTTTAGGGTTCGGGCTACGGGTAGGGTTAGGGGACGGGGACGGTTTAGGATCCAGGTGAGGGTCCGACAACGCTTTAGGGGGAGCGTGCGTGTGAGGGTGCGGGTTAGTGTGAGCGTACGGGTTAGGATTAGGAGACGGGTGAGGGTCAGGCTTCGGGGAAGGGTTAGGGTTAGGGTTCGGGCTAGGGTTAGGGTTAGGGTACGGGGACGGTTTAGGGTCCAGGTGAGGTTCCGATAACGCTTTAGGGGGAGCGTGCGTGTGAGGGCGCAGGTTAGTGTGAGCCTACGGGTTAGGATTAGGGGACGGGTGAGGGTCAGGCTTCGGGGAAGGGTTAGGGTTAGGGTTCGGGCTAGGGTTAGGGATAGGTGATGGGGACGGTTTAGGGTCCAGGTGAGGGTCCGACAACGCTTTAGGGGGAGCGTGCGTGTGAGGGCACGGGTTAGTGTTAGCGTACGGGTTAGGATTAGGGGACGGGTGAGGGTCAGGCTTCGGGGAAGTGTTAGGGTTAGGGTTCGGGCTAGGGTTAGGGTTAGGGGAAGGGGACGGTTTAGGGTTCAGGTGAGGGTCGGACAACGCTTTAGGGGGAGCGTGCGTGTGAGGGCGCGGGTTAGTGTGAGCGCACAGGTTAGGATTAGGGGACGGGTGAGGGTCAGGCTTCGGGGAAGTGTTAGGGTTAGTGTTCGGTCTAGGGTTAGGGTTAGGGGATGGGGACGGTTTAGGGTCCAGGTGAGGGTCCGACAACGCTTTAGGGGGAGCGTGCGTGTGACGGCGCGGGTTAGTGTGAGCCTACGGGTTAGGATTAGGGGACGGGTGAGGGTCAGGCTTCGGGGAAGGGTTAGGTTTAGGGTTCGGGCTAGGGTTAGGGTTAGGGGACGGGGACGGTTTAGGGTCCAGGTGATGGTCCGACAACGCTTTAGGGGGAGCGTGCGTGTGAGGGCGCGGGTTAGTGTTAGCGTACGGGTTAGGATTAGGGGACGGGTGAGGGTCAGGCTTCAGGGAAGGCTTAGGTTTATGGTTCGGGCTAGGGGTAGGGTTAGGGGACGGGGACGGTTTAGGGTCCAGGTGAGGGTCCGACAAAGCTTTAGGGGGAGCATGCGTATGAGGGCGCGGCTTAGTGTGAGCCTACGGGTTAGGATTAGGGGACGGGTGAGGGTCAGGCTTCGGGGAAGTGTTAGGGTTAGGGTTCGGGCTAGGGGTAGGGTTAGGGGACGGGGACGGTTTAGGGTCCAGGTGAGGGTCCGACAACGCTTTAGGGGGAGCGTGCGTGTGAGGGTGCGGCTTAGGGTGAGCCTACGGGTTAGAATTAGGGGACGGGTGAGGGTCAGGCTTCGGGGAAGTGTTAGGGTTAGGGTTCGGGCTAGGGTTAGGGTTAGGGGACGGGGACGGTTTAGGGTCCAGGTGAGGGTCCGCCAACGCTTTAGGGGGAGCGTGCGTCTGAGGGCGTGGGTTAGTGTTAGCGTACGGGTTAGGATTAGGGGACGAGTGAGGGTCAGGCATCGGGGAAGGGTTAGGGTTAGGGTTCGGGCTAGGGTTAGGGTTAGCATACGGGGACAGTTTAGGGTTCAGGTGAGGGTCCGACAACGCTTTAGGGGGAGCGTGCGTGTGAGGGCGCGGGTTAGTGTTAGCGTACGGGTTAGGATTAGGGGACGGGTGAGGGTCAGGCTTCGGGGTAGGGTTAGGGTTAGGGTTCGGGCTAGAGTTAGGGTTAGGGGACGGGGACGGTTTAGGGTCCAGGTGAGGGTCCGACAACGCTTTAGGGGGAGCGTGCGTGTGAGGGCGCGGGTTAGTGTGAGCCTACGGGTTAGGATTAGGGGACGGGTGAGGGTCAGGCTTCGGGGAAGGGTTAGGGTTAGGGTTCGGGCAAGGGTTAGGGTTAGGGGACGGGGACGGTTTAGGGTCCAGGTGATGGTCCGACAACGCTTTAGGGGGAGCGTGCGTGTGAGGGCGCGGGTTAGTGTTAGCGTACGGGTTAGGATTAGGGGACGGGTGAGGGTCAGGCTTCGGGGAAGGGTTAGGGTTAGGGTTCGGGCTAGGGTTAGGGTTAGGGGACGGGGACCGTTTAGGGTACAGGTGAGGGTCCGACAACGCTTTAGGGGGAGCGTGCGTGTGAGGCGCGGCTTAGGGTGAGCCTACGGGTTAGAATTAGGGGACGGGTGAGGGTCAGGCTTCGGGGAAGTGTTAAGGTTAGGGTTCGGGCTAGGGTTAGGGTTAGGGGACGGGGACGGTTTAGGGTCCAGGTGAGGGTCCGACAACGCTTTAGGGGGAGCGTGCGTGTGAGGGCGTGGGTTAGTGTGAGCCTACGGGTTAGGATTAGGGGACGGGTGAGGGTCAGGCTTCGGGGAAGTGTTAGGGTTAGGGTTCGGGCTAGGGTTAGGGTTAGGGTACGGGGACGGTTTAGGGTCCAAGTGAGGGTCCGACAACGCTTTAGGGGGAGCGTGCGTGTAAGGGCGCGGGGTAGTGTTAGCGTACGGGTTAGGATTAGGGGACGGGTGAGTGTCAGGCTTCGGGGAAGGGTTAGGGTTAGGGTTCAGGCTAGGGTTAGGGTTAGGGGACGGGGACGGTTTAGGGTCCAGGTGAGGGTCCGCCAACGCTTTAGGGGGAGCGTGCGTCTGAGGGCGTGGGTTAGTGTTAGCGTACGGGTTAGGATTAGGGGACGAATGAGGGTCAGGCATCGGGGAAGGGTTAGGGTTAGGGTTCGGGCTAGGGTTAGGGTTAGCATACGGGGACAGTTTAGGGTTCAGGTGACGGTCCGACAACGCTTTAGGGGGAGCGTGCGTGTGAGGGCGCGGGTTAGTGTTAGCGTACGGGTTAGGATTAGGGGACGAATGAGGGTCAGGCTTCGTGGAAGGGTTAGGGATAGGGTTCGGCTAGGGTTAGGGTTAGGGGACGGGGACGGTTTAGGTTCCAGGTGAGGGTCCGACAACGCTTTAGGGGGAGCGTGCGTGTGAGGGCGCGGTTTAGTGTGAGCCTACGGATTAGGATTAGGGGACGGGTGAGGGTCAGGGTTCGGGGAAGGTTTAGGGTTAGGGTTCGGGCTAGGGTTAGGGTTAGGGGACGGGGACGGTTTAGGGTCCAGGTGAGGGTCCGACAACGCTTTAGGGGGATCGTGCGTGTGAGGGCGCGGGTTAGTGTTAGCGTACGGGTTAGGATTAGGGGACGGGTGAGGGTCAGGCTTCGGGGAAGGGTTAGGGTTAGGGTTCGGGCTAGGGTTAGGTTTAGGGGATGGGGACAGTTTAGGGTCCAGATGAGGGTCCGACAACGCTATAGGGGGAGCGTGCGTGTGAGGGCGCGGGTTAGTGTGAGCCTACGGGTTAGGATTAGGGGACGGGTGAGGGTCAGGCTTCGGGGAAGGGTTATGGTTAGGGTTCAGGCTAGGGTTAGGGTTAGGGGACGGGGACGGTTTAGGGTCCAGGTGAGGGTCCGACAACGCTTTAGGGGGAGCGTACGTGTGAGGGCGCGGGTTATTGTTAGCATACGGGTTAGGATTAGGGGACGGGTGAGGGTCAGGCTTCGGGGAAGTGTGAGGGTTAGGGTTCGGGCTAGGGTTAGGTTTAGGGGACGGGGATGGTTTAGGGTCCAGGTGAGGGTCCGACAACGCTTTAGGGGGAGCGTGCGTGTGAGGGCGCGGGTTAGTGTTAGCGTACGGGTTAGGATTAGGGGACGGGTGAGTGTCAGGCTTCGGGGAAGTGTTAGGGTTAGGGTTCGGGCTAGGGTTAGTTAGGGTATGGGGACGGTTTAGGGTCCAGGTGAGGGTCCGACAACGCTTTAGGGGGAGCGTGCATGTGAGGGCGCGGGTTAGTGTTAGAGTACGGGTTAGGATTAGGGGACGGGTGAGGGTCAGGCTTCGGGGAATTGTTAGCGTTAGGGTTCGGGCTAGGGTTAGGGTTAGGGGACGGGGACGGTTTAGGGTCCAGGTGAGGGTCCGACAACGCTTTAGGGGGAGCGTGCGTGTGAGGGCGCGGGTTAGTGTGAGCGTACGGGTTAGGATTAGGGGACGGGTGAGGGTCAGGCTTCGGGGAAGGGTTAGGGTTAGGGTTCGGGATAGGGTTAGGGTTAGGGGATGGGGACGGTTTAGGGTCCAGGTGAGGGTCCGACAACGCTTTAGGGGGAGCGTGCGTGTGAGGGCGCTGTTTAGTGTGAGCCTACGGGTTAGGATTAGGGGACGGGTGAGGGTCAGGCTTCGGGGAAGTGTTAGGGTTAGGGTTCGGGCTAGGGTTAGGGTTAGGGTACGGGGATGGTTTAGGGTCCAGGTGAGGGTCCAACAACGCTTTAGGGGGAGCGTGAGTGTGAGGGCGCGGGTTAGTGTTAGTGTACGGGTTAGGATTAGGGGACGGGTGAGGGTCAGGCTTCGGGGAAGTGTTAGGGTTAGGGTTCGGGCTACGGTTAGGGTTAGGGGACGGGGACGGTTTAGGGTCCAGGTGAGGGTCCGACAACGCTTTAGGGGGAGCGTGCGTGTGAGGGCGCGGGTGAGTGTGAGCGCACGTGTTAGGATTAGGGGACGGGTGAGGGTCAGGGTTCGGGGAAGGGTTAGGGTTAGTGTTCGGTCTAGGGTTAGGGTTAGGGGATGGGGACGGTTTAGGGTCTATGTGAGGTTCCGACAATGCTTTAGGGGGAGCATGCGTTTGAGGGCGTGGGTTAGTGTTAGCGTACGCGTTAGTATTAGGGGACGGGTGAGGGTCAGGCTTCGGGGAAGTGTTAGGGTTAGGGTTCGGGCTAGGGTTAGGGTTAGGGGACGGGGACGGTTTAGGGTCCAGGTGAGGGTACGCCAACGCTTTAGGGAGAGCGTGCGTGTGAGGGCGCGGGTTAGTGTTAGCGTTCGGTTTAGGATTAGGGGACGGGTGAGGGTCAGGCTTCGGGGAAGGGTTAGGGTTAGGGTTCGGGATAGGGTTAGGCTTAGGGGACGGGGACGGTTTAGGGTTCAGGTGAGGGTCCGACAACGCTTTAGGGGAGCGTGCGTGTGAGGGCGCGGGATAGTGTTAGCGTACGGGTTAGGATTAGGGGACGGGTGAGGGTCAGGCTTCGGGGAAGGGTTAGGGTTAGGGTTCGGGCTAGGGTTAGGGTTAGGGGACGGGGACGGTTTAGGGTCCAGGTGAGGGTCCGACAACGCTTTAGGGGGAGCGTTCGTGTGAGGGCGCGGCTTAGTGTGAGCCTACGGGTTAGGATTAGGGGACGGGTGAGGGTCAGGCTTCGGGGAAGGGTTAGGGTTAGGGTTCGGGCTATGGTTAGGGTTAGGGGACGGGGACGGTTTAGGATCCAGGTGAGGGTCCGACAACGCTTTAGGGGGAGCGTGCGTGTGACGGCGCGGGTTAGTGTTAGCGTACGGGTTAGGATTAGGGGACTGGTGAGGGTCAGGCTTCGGGGAAGGCTTAGGGTTAGGGTTCGGGCTAGGGTTAGGGTTAGGGGACGGGGACGGTTTAGGGTCCAGGTGAGGGTCCGATAACGCTTTAGGGGGAGCGTGCGTGTGAGGGCGCGGGTTAGTGTGAGCCTACGCTTTAGGATTAGGGGACGGGTGAGGGTCAGGCTTCGGGGAAGGGTTAGGGTTAGGGTTCGGGCTAGGTTTAGGGTTAGGGGATGGGGACGGTTTAGGATCGAGGTGAGGGTCCGACAACGCTTTAGGTGGAGCGTGCGTGTGAGGGCTCGGATTAGTGTTAGCCTACGGGTTAGGATTAGGGGACGGGTGAGGGACAGGCTTCGGGGAAGTGTTAGGGTTAGGGTTCGGGCTAGGGTTAGGGTTAGGGGACGGGGACGGTTTAGGGTCCAGGTGAGGGTCCGACAACGCTTTAGGGGGAGCGTGCGTGTGAGGGCGCGGCTTAGTGTGAGCCTACGTGTTAGGATTAGGGGACGGGTGAGGGTCAGGCTTCGGGGAAGGGTTAGCTTTAGGGTTCGGGCTACGGGTAGGTTTAGGGGACGGGGACGGTTTAGGATCCAGGTGAGGGTCCGACAACGCTTTAGGGGGAGCGTGCGTGTGAGGGTGCGGGTTAGTGTGAGCGTACGGGTTAGGATTAGGAGACGGGTGAGGGTCAGGCTTCGGGGAAGGGTTAGGGTTAGGGTTCGGGCTAGGGTTAGGGTTAGGGTACGGGGACGGTTTAGGGTCCAGGTGAGGGTCCGATAACGCTTTAGGGGGAGCGTGCGTGTGAGGGCGCAGGTTAGTGTGAGCCTACGGGTTAGGATTAGGGGACGGGTGAGGGTCAGGCTTCGGGGAAGTGTTAGGGTTAGGGTTCGGGCTAGGGTTAGGGTTAGGTGATGGGGACGGTTTAGGGTCCAGGTGAGGGTCCGACAACGCTTTAGGGGGAGCGTGCGTGTGAGGGCACGGGTTAGTGCTAGCGTACGGGTTAGGATTAGGGGACGGGTGAGGGTCAGGCTTCGGGGAAGTGTTAGGGTTAGGGTTCGGGCTAGGGTTAGGGTTAGGGGAAGGGGACGGTTTAAGGTTCAGGTGAGGGTCGGACAACGCTTTAGGGGGAGCGTGCGTGTGAGGGCGCGGGTTAGTGTGAGCGCACAGGTTAGGATTAGGGGACGGGTGAGGGTCAGGCTTCGGGGAAGTGTTAGGGTTAGTGTTCGGTCTAGGGTTAGGGTTAGGGGATGGGGACGGTTTAGGGTCCAGGTGAGGGTCCGACAACGCTTTAGGGGGAGCGTGCGTGTGACGGCGCGGGTTAGTGTGAGCCTACGGGTTAGGATTAGGGGACGGGTGAGGGTCAGGCTTCGGGGAAGGGTTAGGTTTAGGGTTCGGGCTAGGGTTAGGGTTAGGGGACGGGGACGGTTTAGGGTCCAGGTGATGGTCCGACAACGCTTTAGGGGGAGCGTGCGTGTGAGGGCGCGGGTTAGTGTTAGCGTACGGGTTAGGATTAGGGGACGGGTGAGGGTCAGGCTTCAGGGAAGGGTTAGGTTTATGGTTCGGGCTAGGGGTAGGGTTAGGGGACGGGGACGGTTTAGGGTCCAGGTGAGGGTCCGACAAAGCTTTAGGGGGAGCATGCGTATGAGGGCGCGGCTTAGTGTGAGCCTACGGGTTAGGATTAGGGGACGGGTGAGGGTCAGGCTTCGGGGAAGTGTTAGGGTTAGGGTTCGGGCTAGGGGTAGGGTTAGGGGACGGGGACGGTTTAGGGTCCAGGTGAGGGTCCGACAACGCTTTAGGGGGAGCGTGCGTGTGAGGGCGCGAGTTAGTGTGAGCGTACGGGTTAGGATTAGGGGACGGGTGAGGGTCAGGCTTCGTGGAAGGCTTAGGGTTAGGGTTCGGGCTAGGGTAAGGGTTAGTGGACGGGAACGGTTTAGGGTCCAGGTGAGGGTCCGACAACGCTTTAGGGGGAACGTGCGTGTGAGGGCGCGGGTTAGTGTGAGCCTACGGGTTAGGATTAGGGGACGGGTGAGGGTCAGGCTTCGGGGAAGAGTTAGGGTTAGGGTTCGGGCTAGGGTTAGGGTTAGGGGACGGGGACGGTTTAGTGTCCAGGTGAGGGTCCGACAACGCTTTAGGGGGAGCGTGCGTGTGACGGCGCGGGTTAGTGTTAGCGTACGGGTTAGGATTAGGGGACGGGTGAGGGTCAGGCTTCGGGGAAGGGTTAGGGTTAGGGTTCGGGCTAGGGTTAGGGTTAGGGGACGGGGACGGTTTAGGGTCCAGGTGAGGGTCCGACAACGCTTTAGGGGGAGCATGCGTGTGAGGGCGTGGGTTAGTGTTAGCGTACGGGTTAGGATTAGAGGACGGGTGAGGGTCAGGGTTCGGGGAAGGGTTAGGGTTAGGGTTCGGGCTAGGGTTAGGGTTAGGGGACGGGGACGGTTTAGGGTCCAGGTGAGGGTCCGACAACGCTTTAGGGGGAGCGTGCGTGTGAGGGCGCGGGTTAGTGTGAGCCTACGGGTTAGGATTAGGGGACTGTTGAGGGTCAGGCTTCGGGGAAGGGTTAGGGTTAGGATTCGGGCTAGGGTTAGGGTTAGGGGACGGGGACAGTTTAGGGTCCAGGTGAGGGTCCGACAACGCTTTAGGGGGAGCGTGCGTGTGAGGGCGCGGGTTAGTTTGAGCGTACGGGTTAGGATTAGGGGACGGGTGAGGGTCAGGCTTCGGGGAAGGGTTAGGGTTAGGGTTCGGCCTAGGGTTAGGGTTAGGGGACGGGGACGGTTTAGGGTCCAGGTGAGGGTCCGACAACGCTTTAGGGGGAGCGTGCGTGTGAGGGCGCGGGTTAGTGTTAGCGTACGGGTTAGGATTTGGGGACGGTTGAGGGTCAGGCTTCGGGGAAGGGTTAGGGTTAGGGTTCGGGCTAGGGTTAGGGTTAGGGGACGGGGACGGTTTAGGGTCCAGGTGAGGGTCTGACAACGCTTTACGGGGAGCGTGCGTGTGTGGGCGCGGGTTAGTGTGAGCCTACGGGTTACGATTAGGGGACGGGTGAGGGTCAGGCTTCGGGGAAGTGTTAGGGTCAGGGTTCGGGCTAGGGTTAGGGTTAGGGGACGGGGACGGTTTAGGGTCCAAGTGAGGGTCCGACAACGCTTTAGGGGGAGCGTGTGTGTGAGGGCGCGGGTTAGTGTGAGCCTACGGGTTACGATTAGGGGACGGGTGAGGGTCAGGCTTCGGGGAAGGGTTAGGGTTAGGGTTCGGGCTAGGGTTAGGGTTAGGGGACGGGGACGGTTTAGGGTCCAGGTGAGGGTCCGACAATGCTTTAGAGGGAGCGTGCGTGTGAGGGCGTGGGTTAGTGTGAGCCTACGGGTTAGGATTAGGGGACGGGTGAGTGTCAGGCTTCGGGGAAGGGTTAGGGTTAGGGTTCGGGCTAGGGTTAGGGTTAGGGGATGGGGACGGTTTAGGGTCCAGGTGAGGGTACGCCAACGCTTTAGGGAGAGCGTGCGTGTGAGGGCGCGGGTTAGTGTTAGCGTTCGGTTTAGGATTAGGGGACGGGTGAGGGTCAGGCTTCGGGGAAGGCTTAGGGTTAGGGTTCGGGCTAGGGTTAGGGTTAGGGGACGGGGACGGTTTAGGGTCCAGGTGAGGGTCCGACAACGCTTTAGGGGGAGCTTGCGTGTGAGGGCGCGGGTTAGTGTTAGCGTACGGGTTAGGATTAGGGGACGGGTGAGGGTAGGCTTCGGGGAAGGGTTAGGGTTAGGGTTCGGGCTAGGGTTAGGGATAGGGGACGGGGACGGTTTAGGGTCCAGGTGATGGTCCGACAACGCTTTAGGTGGAGCGTGCGTGTGAGGGCGCGGGTTAGTGTGAGCCTACGGGTTAGGATTAGGGGACGGGTGAGGGTCAGGCTTCGGGGAAGGGTTAGGGTTAGGGTTCGGGCTAGGGTTAGGGTTAGGGGACGGGGACGGTTTAGGGTCCAGGTGAGGGCCCGACAACACTTTAGGGGGAGCGTACGTGTGAGGGCGTGGCTTAGTGTGAGCCTACGGGTTAGGATTAGGGGACGGCTGAGGGTCAGGCTTCGGGGAAGGGTTAGGGTTAGGGTTCGGGCTAGGGTTAGGGTTAGGGTACGGGGACGGTTTAGGGTCCAGGTGAGGGTCCGACAACGCTTTAGGGGGAGCGTGCGTGTGAGGGCGCGGGTTAGTGTGAGCGTACGGTTTAGGATTAGGGGACGGGTGAGGGTCAGGCTTCGGGGAAGGGTTAGGGTTAGGGTTCGGGCTAGGGTTAGGGTTAGAGTACGGGGACGGTTTAGGGTCCAGGTGAGGGTCCGACAACGCTTTGGCGGAGGGTGCGTGTGAGGGCGCGGGTTAGTGTGAGCCTGGGGTTAGGATTAGGGGACGGGTGAGGGTCAGGCTTCGGGGAAGGGTTAGGGTTAGGGTTCGGGCTAGGGTTAGGGTTAGGGGACGTGGACGGTTTAGGGTCCAGGTGAGGGTCCGACAACGCTTTAGGGGGAGCGTGCGTGTGAGGGCGCGGGTTAGTGTTACCGTACAGGTTAGGATTATTGGACAGTTGAGCGTCAGGCTTCGGGGAAGGGTTAGGGTTAGGGTTCGGGCTAGGGTTAGGGTTAGGGGACGGGGATGGTTTAGGGTCCAGGTGAGGGTCCGACAACGCTTTAGGGGGAGCGTGCGTGTGAGGTTGCGGGTTAGTGTTAGCGTACGTCTTAGGATTAGGGGACGGGTGAGGGTCATGCTTCCGGGAAGGGTTAGGGTTAGGGTTCGGGCTAGGGTTAGGGTTAGGGGACGGGGACGGTTTAGGGTCCAGGTGAGGGTCCGAAAACGCTTTAGGGGGATCGTGCGTGTGAGGGCGCGGGTAAGTGTGAGCCTACGGGTTAGGATTAGGTGACAGGTGAGGATCAGGCTTCGGGGAAGGGTTAGGATTAGGGTTCGGGCTAGGGTTAGGGTTAGGTTTAGGGGACGGGGACGGTTTAGGGTCCAGGTGAGGGTCCGACAACGCTTTAGGGGGAGCGTGCGTGTGAGGGCGCGGGTTAGTGTTACCGTACGGGTTAGGATTAGGGGACGGGTGAGCGTCAGGCTTCGGGGAAGTGTTAGGGTTAGGGATCGGGCTAGGGTTAGGGTTAGGGGACGGGGACGGTTTAGGGTCCAGGTGAGGGTCCGACAACGCTTTAGGGGGAGCGTGCGTGTGAGGGCGTGGGTTAGTGTTAGCGTACGGGTTAGGATTAGGGGACGGGTGAGGGTCAGGCTTCGGGGAAGTGTTAGGGTTAGGGTTCGGGCTAGGGTTAGGGTTAGGGGACGGGGACGGTTTAGGGTCGAGGTGAGGGTCCGACAACGCTTTAGGGGGAGCGTGCGTGTGTGGGCGCGGGTTAGTGTTAGCGTACGGGTTAGGATTAGGGGACGGGTGAGGGTCAGGCTTCGGGGAAGTGTTAGGGTTAGGGTTCGGGCTAGGGTTAGGGTTAGGGGACGGGGACGGTTTAGGGTCCAGGTGAGGGTCCGACAGCGCTTTAAGGGGAGCGTACGTGTGAGGGCGCGGGTTAGTGTTAGCGTACGGCTTAGGATTAGGGGACGGGTGAGAGTCATGCTTCGGGGAAGGGTTAGGGTTAGGGTTCGGGCTAGGGTTAGGGTTAGGGGACGGGGACGGTTTAGGGTCCAGGTGAGGGTCCGACAACGCTTTAGGGGGATCGTGCGTGTGAGGGCGCGGGTTAGTTTGAGCCTACGGATTAGGATTATGTGACGGGTGAGTGTCAGGCTTCGGGGAAGGTTTAGGGTTAGGGTTCGGGCTAGGGTTAGGGTTAGGGGACGGGGACGGTTTAGGGTCCAGGTGAGGGTCCGACAACGCTTTAGGGGGAACGTGTGTGTGAGGGCGCGGGTTAGTGTGAGCCTACGGGTTAGGATTAGGGGACGGGTGAGGGTCAGGCTTCGGGGAAGAGTTAGGGTTAGGGTTCGGGCTAGGGTTAGGGTTAGGGGACGGGGACGGTTTAGTGTCCAGGTGAGGGTCCGACAACGCTTTAGGGGGAGCGTGCGTGTGACGGCGCGGGTTAGTGTTAGCGTACGGGTTAGGATTAGGGGACGGGTGAGGGTCAGGCTTCGGGGAAGGGTTAGGGTTAGGGTTCGGGCTAGGGTTAGGGTGAGGGGACGGGGACGGTTTAGGGTCCAGGTGAGGGTCCGACAACGCTTTAGGGGGAGCATGCGTGTGAGGGCGTGGGTTAGTGTTAGCGTACGGGTTAGGATTAGAAGACGGGTGAGGGTCAGGGTTCGGGGAAGGGTTAGGGTTAGGGTTCGGGCTAGGGTTAGGTTTAGGGGACGGGGACGGTTTAGGGTCCAGGTGAGGGTCCGACAACGCTTTAGGGGGAGCGTGCGTGTGAGGGCGCGGGTTAGTGTGAGCCTACGGGTTAGGATTAGGGGACTGTTGAGGGTCAGGCTTCGGGGAAGGGTTAGGGTTAGGATTCGGGCTAGGGTTAGGGTTAGGGGACGGGGATGGTTTAGGATCCAGGTTAGGGTCCGACAACGCTTTAGGGGGAGCGTGCGTGTGAGGGCGCATGTTAGTGTGAGCATACGGGTTAGGATTAGGGGACGGGTGAGGGTCAGGCTTCGGGGAAGGGTTAGGATTAGGGTTCGGGCTAGGGTTAGGGTTAGGGGACGGGGACGGTTTAGGGTCCAGGTGGGGGTCCGACAACGCTTTACGGCGAGCGTGCGTGTGAGGGCGCGGGTTAGTGTGAGCCTACGGGTTAGGATTAGGGGACGGGTGAGTGTCAGGGTTCGGGGAAGGTTTAGGGTTAGGGTTCGGGCTAGGGTTAGGGTTAGGGGACGGGGACGGTTTAGGGTCCAGATGAGGGTCCGACAACGCTTTAGGGGGAGCGTGCGTGTGAGGGCGCGGGTTAGTGTTAGCGTACGGTTTAAGATTAGGGGACGGGTGAGGGTCAGGCTTCGGGGAAGGGTTAGGGTTAGGGTTCGGGCTAGGGTTAGGGTTAGGGGATGGGGATGGTTTAGGGTCCAGGTGAGGGTCCGACAACGCTTTAGGGGGAGCGTGCGTGTGAGGGCGCGGGTTAGTGTGAGCCTACTGGTTAGGATTATGGGACGGGTGAGGGTCAGGCTTCGGGGAAGGGTTAGGGTTAGGGTTCGGTCTAGCGTTAGGGTTAGGGGACGGGGACGGTTTAGGGTCCAGGTGAGGGTCCGACAACGCTTTAGGGGGAGCGTGCGTGTGAGGGCGCGGATTAGTGTGAGCCTACGGGTTAGGATTAGGGGACGGGTGAGGGTCAGGCTTCGGGGAAGTGTTAGGGTTAGGGTTCGGGCTAGGGTTAGGGTTAGGGGACGGGGACAGTTTAGGGTCCAGGTGAGGGTCCGACAACGCTTTAGGGGGAGCGTGCGTGTGAGGGCGCGGGTTAGTTTGAGCGTACGGGTTAGGATTAGGGGACGGGTGAGGGTCAGGCTTCGGGGAAGGGTTAGGGTTAGGGTTCGGCCTAGGGTTAGGGTTAGGGGACGGGGACGGTTTAGGGTCCAGGTGAGGGTCCGACAACGCTTTAGGGGGAGCGTGCGTGTGAGGGCGCGGGTTAGTGTTAGCGTACGGGTTAGGATTTGGGGACGGGTGAGGGTCAGGCTTCGGGGAAGTGTTAGGGTTAGGGTTCGGGCTAGGGTTAGGGTTAGGGGACGGGGACGGTTTAGGGTCCAGGTGAGGGTCTGACAACGCTTTACGGGGAGCGTGCGTGTGTGGGCGCGGGTTAGTGTGAGCCTACGGGTTACGATTAGGGGACGGGTGAGGGTCAGGCTTCGGGGAAGTGTTAGGGTCAGGGTTCGGGCTAGGGTTAGGGTTAGGGGACGGGGACGGTTTAGGGTCCAAGTGAGGGTCCGACAACGCTTTAGGGGGAGCGTGTGTGTGAGGGCGCGGGTTAGTGTGAGCCTACGGGTTACGATTAGGGGACGGGTGATGGTCAGGCTTCGGGGAAGGGTTAGGGTTAGGGTTCGGGCTAGGGTTAGGGTTAGGGGACGGGGACGGTTTAGGGTCCAGGTGAGGGTCCGACAATGCTTTAGAGGGAGCGTGCGTGTGAGGGCGTGGGTTAGTGTGAGCCTACGGGTTAGGATTAGGGGACGGGTGAGTGTCAGGCTTCGGGGAAGGGTTAGGGTTAGGGTTCGGGCTAGGGTTAGGGTTAGGGGATGGGGACGGTTTAGGGTCCAGGTGAGGGTACGCCAACGCTTTAGGGAGAGCGTGCGTGTGAGGGCACGGGTTAGTGTTAGCGTTCGGTTTAGGATTAGGGGATGGGTGAGGGTCAGGCTTCGGGGAAGGCTTAGGGTTAGGGTTCGGGCTAGGGTTAGGGTTAGGGGACGGGGACGGTTTAGGGTCCAGGTGAGGGTCCGACAACGCTTTAGTGGGAGCTTGCGTGTGAGGGCGCGGGTTAGTGTTAGCGTACGGGTTAGGATTAGGGGACGGGTGAGGGTAGGCTTCGGGGAAGGGTTAGGGTTAGGGTTCGGGCTAGGGTTAGGGATAGGGGACAGGGACGGTTTAGGGTCCAGGTGATGGTCCGACAACGCTTTAGGTGGAGCGTGCGTGTGAGGGCGCGGGTTAGTGTGAGCCTACGGGTTAGGATTAGGGGACGGGTGAGGGTCAGGCTTCGGGGAAGGGTTAGGGTTAGGGTTCGGGCTAGGGTTAGGGTTAGGGGACGGGGACGGTTTAGGGTCCAGGTGAGGGCCCGATAACACTTTAGGGGGAGCGTACGTGTGAGGGCGTGGCTTAGTGTGAGCCTACGGTTTAGGATTAGGGGACGGCTGAGGGTCAGGCTTCGGCGAAGGGTTAGGGTTAGGGTTCGGGCTAGGGTTAGGGTTAGGGTACGGGGACGGTTTAGGGTCCAGGTGAGGGTCCGACAACGCTTTAGGGGGAGCGTGCGTGTGAGGGTGCGGGTTAGTGTGAGCGTACGGTTTAGGATTAGGGGACGGGTGAGGGTCAGGCTTCGGGGAAGGGTTAGGGTTAGGGTTCGGGCTAGGGTTAGGGTTAGAGTACGGGGACGGTTTAGGGTCCAGGTGAGGGTCCGACAACGCTTTGGCGGAGGGTGCGTGTGAGGGCGCGGGTTAGTGTGAGCCTGGGGTTAGGATTAGGGGACGGGTGAGGGTCAGGCTTCGGGGAAGGGTTAGGGTTAGGGTTCGGGCTAGGGTTAGGGTTAGGGGACGTGGACGGTTTAGGGTCCAGGTGAGGGTCCGACAACGCTTTAGGGGGAGCGTGCGTGTGAGGGCGCGGGTTAGTGTTACCGTACAGGTTAGGATTATTGGACAGTTGAGCGTCAGGCTTCGGGGAAGGGTTAGGGTTAGGGTTCGGGCTAGGGTTAGGGTTAGGGGATGGGGACGGTTTAGGGTCCAGGTGAGGGTCCGACAACGCTTTAGGGGGAGCGTGCGTGTGAGGTTGCGGGTTGGTGTTAGCGTACGTCTTAGGATTAGGGGACGGGTGAGGGTCATGCTTCCGGGAAGGGTTAGGGTTAGGGTTCGGGCTAGGGTTAGGGTTAGGGGACGGGGACGGTTTAGGGTCCAGGTGAGGGTCCGAAAACGCTTTAGGGGGATCGTGCGTGTGAGGGCGCGGGTAAGTGTGAGCCTACGGGTTAGGATTAGGTGACAGGTGAGGGTCAGGCTTCGGGGAAGGGTTAGGATTAGGGTTCGGGCTAGGGTTAGGGTTAGGGGACGGAGACGGTTTAGGGTCCAGGTGAGGGTCCGACAACGTTTTAGGGGGAGCGTGCGTGTGAGGGCGCGGGTTAGTGTTACCGTACGGGTTAGGATTATGGGACGGGTGAGCGTCAGGCTTCGGGGAAGTGTTAGGGTTAGGGATCGGGCTAGGGTTAGGGTTAGGGGACGGGGACGGTTTAGGGTCCAGGTGAGGGTCCGACAACGCTTTAGGGGGAGCGTGCGTGTGAGGGCGTGGGTTAGTGTTAGCGTACGGGTTAGGATTAGGGGACGGGTGAGGGTCAGGCTTCGGGGAAGTTTTAGGGTTAGGGTTCGGGCTAGGGTTAGGGTTAGGGGACGGGGACGGTTTAGGGTCCAGGTGAGGGTCCGACAACGCTTTAGGGGGAGCGTGCGTGTGTGGGCGCGGGTTAGTGTTAGCGTACGGGTTAGGATTAGGGGACGGGTGAGGGTCAGGCTTCGGGGAAGTGTTATGGTTAGGGTTCGGGCTAGGGTTAGGGTTAGGGGACGGGGACGGTTTAGGGTCCAGGTGAGGGTCCGACAACGCTTTAGGGGGAGCATGCGTGTGAGGGCCCGGGTTAGTGTTAGCGTGCGGGTTAGGATTAGGGGACGGGTGAGGGTCAGGCTTCGGGGAAGGGTTAGGGTTAGGGTTCGGGCTAGGGTTAGGGTTAGGGGACGGGGACGGCTTCGGGTCCAACTGAGGGTCCGACAACGCTTTAGGGGGAGCGTGCGTGTGAGGGCGCGGGTTAGTGTTAGCGTACGGGTTAGGATTAGGGGACGGGTGAGGGTCAGGCTTCGGGGAAGGGTTAGGGTTAGGGTTCGGGCTAGGGTTAGGGTTAGGGTACGGGGACGGTTTAGCGTCAAGGTGAGGTTCCGACAATGCTTTAGGGGGAGCGTGTGTGTGAGGGCGCGGATCAGTGTGAGCCTACGGGTTAGGATTAGGGGACGGGTGAGAGTCAGGCTTCGGGGAAGGGTTAGGGTTAATGTTCGGGCTAGGGTTAGGGTTAGGGGACGGGGACGGTTTAGGGTCCAGGTGAGGGTCCGACAACGCTTTAGGGGGAGCGTGCGTGTGAGGGCGAGGGTTAGTGTGAGCCTACGGGTTAGGATTAGGGGACGGGTGAGTGTCAGGCTTCGGGGAAGGGTTAGGGTTAGGGTTCGGGCTAGGGTTAGGGTTAAGGGACGGGGACGGTTTAGGGTCCAGGAGAGGGTCCGACAACGCTTTACGAGGAGCGTGCGTGTGAGGGCGTGGGTTAGTGTTACCGTAGGGGTTAGGATTAGGGGACGAGTGAGCGTCAGGCTTCGGGGAAGGGTTAGGGTTAGGGTTCGGGCTAGTGGTAGGGTTACGGGACGGGGACGGTTTAGGGTCCAGGTGAGGGTCCGACAACGCTTTAGGGGGAGCGTCCGTGTGAGGGCGCGGGTTAGTGTTAGCGTACGGCTTAGGATTAGGGGACGGGTGAGGGTCATGCTTCGGGGAAGGTTTAGGGTTAGGGTTCGGGCTAGGGTTAGGGTTAGGGGACAGGGACGGTTTAGGGTCCAGGTGAGGGTCCGACAATGCTTTAGGGGGATCGTGCGTGTGAGGGCGCGGGTTAGTGTGAGCCTACGGGTTAGGATTAGGTGACGGTTGAGGGTCAGGCTTCGGGGAAGGGTTAGGGTGAGGGTTCGGGTTAGGGTAAGGGTTAGGGGACGGGGACGGTTTAGGGTCCAGGTGAGGTTCCGACAACGCTTTAGGGGGAGCGTGCGTGTGAGGGCGCGGGATAGTGTTACCGTACGGGTTAGGATTAGGGGACGGGTGAGCGTCAAGCTTCGGGGAAGGGTTAGGGTTAGGGTTCGGGCTAGGGTTAGGGTTAGGGGACGGGGACGGTTTAGGGTCCAGGTGAGGGTCCGACAACGCTTTAGGGGGAGCGTGCGTGTGAGGGCGCGGATTAGTGTGAGCCTACGGGTTAGGATTAGGGGACGGGTGAGGGTCAGGCTTCGGGGAAGTGTTAGGGTTAGTGTTCGGGCTAGGGTTAGGGTTAGGGGACGGGAACGGTTTAGGGTCCAGGTGAGGGTCCGACAACGCTTAGGGGGAGCATGCGTGTGAGGGCCCAGGTTAGTGTTAGCGTGCGGGTTAGGATTAGGGGACGGGTGAGGGTCAGGCTTCGGGGAAGGGTTAGGGTTAGGGTTCGGGCTAGGGTTAGGGTTAGGGGACGGGGACGGCTTAGGGTCCAATTGAGGGTCCGACAACGCTTTAGGGGGAGTGAGCGTGTGAGGGCGCGGGTTAGTGTTAGCGTACGGGTTAGGATTAGGGGACGGGTGAGGGTCAGGCTTCGGGGAAGGGTTAGGGTTAGGGTTCGGGCTAGGGTTAGGGTTAGGGGACGGGGACGGTTTAGGGTCCAGGTGAGGGTCCGACAACGCTTTAGGGGGAGCGTGCGTGTGAGGGCGCGAGTTAGTGTGAGCGTACGGGTTAGGATTAGGGGACGGGTGAGGGTCAGGCTTCGGGGAAGGGTTAGGGTTAGGGTTCGGGCTAGGGTTAGGGTTAGGGGACGGGGACGGTTTAGGGTCCAGGTGAGGGTCCGACAACGCTTTAGGGGGAGCGTGCGTGTGAGGGCGCGGGTTAGTGTTAGCGTACGGGTAAGGATTAGGGGACGGGTGAGGGTCAGGCTTCGTTGAAGGGTTAGGGTTAGGGTTCGGGCTAGGGTTAGGGTTAGGGGACGGGGACGGTTTAGGGTCCAGTTGAGGGTCCGACAACGCTTTAGGGGGAGCGTGCGTGTGAGGGCGCGGGTTAGTTTTAGCGTACGGGTTAGGATTAGGGGACGGGTGAGGGTCAGGCTTCGGGGAAGTGTTAGGGTTAGGGTTCGGGCTAGGGTTAGGGTTAGGGGAAGGGGACGGTTTAGGGTTCAGGTGAGGGTCCGACAAAGCTTTAGGGGGAGCGTGCGTGTGAGGGCACGGGTTAGTGTGAGCGCACGGGTTAGGATTAGGGGACAGGTGAGGGTCAGGCTTCTGGGAAGTGTTAGGGTTAGTGTTCGGTCTAGGGTTAGGGTTAGGGGATGGGGACGGTTTAGGGTCCAGGTGAGGGTCCGACAACGCTTTAGGGGGAGCGTGCGTGTGAGGGCGCGGGTTAGTGTGAGCCTACGGGTTAGGATTAGGGGACGGGTGAGGGTCAGGCTTCGGGGAAGGGTTAGGGTTAGGGTTCGGGCTAGGGTTAGGGTTAGGGGACGGGGACGGTTTAGGGTCCAGGTGATGGTCCGACAACGCTTTAGGGGGAGCGTGCGTGTGAGGGCGCGGGTTAGTGTTAGCGTACGGGTTAGGATTAGGGGACGGGTGAGGGTCAGGCTTCAGGGAAGGGTTAGGTTTATGGTTCGGGCTAGGGGTAGGGTTAGGGGACGGGGACGGTTTAGGGTCCATGTGAGGGTCCGACAAAGCTTTAGGGGGAGCATGCGTATGAGGGCGCGGCTTAGTGTGAGCCTACGGGTTAGGATTAGGGGACGGTTGAGGGTCAGGCTTCGGGGAAGTGTTAGGGTTAGGGTTCGGGCTAGGGGTAGGGTTAGGGGACGGGGACGGTTTAGGGTCCAGGTGAGGGTCCGACAACGCTTTAGGGGGAGCGTGCGTGTGAGGGCGCGAGTTAGTGTGAGCGTACGGGTTAGGATAGGGGACGGGTGAGGGTCAGGCTTCGTGGAAGGCTTAGGGTTAGGGTTCGGGCTAGGGTTAGGGTTAGGGGACGGGGACGGTTTAGGGTCCAGGTGAGGGTCCGACAACGCTTTAGGGGGAACGTGCGTGTGAGGGCGCGGGTTAGTGTGAGCCTACGGGTTAGGATTAGGGGACGGGTGAGGGTCAGGCTTCGGGGAAGAGTTAGGGTTAGGGTTCGGGCTAGGGTTAGGGTTACGGGACGGGGACGGTTTAGTGTCCAGGTGAGGGTCCGACAACGCTTTAGGGGGAGCGTGCGTGTGACGGCGCGGGTTAGTGTTAGCGTACGGGTTAGGATTAGAGGACGGGTGAGGGTCAGGGTTCGGGGAAGGGTTAGGATTAGGGTTCGGGCTAGGGTTAGGGTTAGGGGACGGGGACGGTTTAGGGTCCAGGTGAGGGTCCGACAACGCTTTACGGGGAGCGTGCGTGTGAGGGCGCGGGTTAGTGTGAGCCTACGGGTTAGGATTAGGGGACGGGTGAGTGTCAGGGTTCGGGGAAGGTTTAGGGTTAGGGTTCGGGCTAGGGTTAGGGTTAGGGGACGGGGACGGTTTAGGGTCCAGATGAGGGTCCGACAACGCTTTAGGGGGAGCGTGCGTGTGAGGGCGCGGGTTAGTGTTAGCGTACGGGTTAGGATTAGGGGACGGGTGAGGGTCAGGCTTCGGGGAAGGGTTAGGGTTCGGGCTAGGGTTAGGGTTAGGGGATGGGGATGGTTTAGGGTCCAGGTGAGGGTCCGACAACGCTTTAGGGGGAGCGTGCGTGTGAGGGCGCGGGTTAGTGTGAGCCTACTGGTTAGGATTAGGGGACGGGTGAGGGTCAGGCTTCGGGGAAGGGTTAGGGTTAGGGTTCGGTCTAGGGTTAGGGTTAGGGGACGGGGACGGTTTAGGGTCGAGGTGAGGGTTCGACAACGCTTTAGGGGGAGCGTGCGTGTGAGGGCGCGGGTTAGTGTGAGCCTACGGGTTAGGATTAGTGGACGGGTGAGGGTCAGGCTTCGGGGAAGTGTTAGGGTTAGGGTTCGGGCTAGGGTTAGGGTTAGGGGACGGGGACGGTTTAGGGTCCAGGTGAGGGTCCGACAACGCTTTAGGGGGAGCGTGCGTGTGAGGGCGCGGGTTAGTTTGAGCGTACGGGTTAGGATTAGGGGACGGGTGAGGGTCAGGCTTCGGGGAAGGGTTAGGGTTAGGGTTCGGCCTAGGGTTAGGGTTAGGGGACGGGGACGGTTTAGGGTCCAGGTGAGGGTCCGACAACGCTTTAGGGGGAGCGTGCGTGTGAGGGCGCGGGTTAGTGTTAGCGTACGGGTAAGGATTAGGGGACGGGTGAGGGTCAGGCTTCGTTGAAGGGTTAGGGTTAGGGTTCGGGCTAGGGTTAGGGTTAGGGGACGGGGACGGTTTAGGGTCCAGTTGAGGGTCCGACAACGCTTTAGGGGGAGCGTGCGTGTGAGGGCGCGGGTTAGTGTTAGCGTACGGGTTAGGATTAGGGGACGGGTGAGGGTCAGGCTTCGGGGAAGTGTTAGGGTTAGGGTTCGGGCTAGGGTTAGGGTTAGGGGAAGGGGACGGTTTAGGGTTCAGGTGAGGGTCCGACAACGCTTTAGGGGGAGCGTGCGTGTGAGGGCACGGGTTAGTGTGAGCGCACGGGTTAGGATTAGGGGACAGGTGAGGGTCAGGCTTCGGGGAAGTGTTAGGGTTAGTGTTCGGTCTAGGGTTAGGGTTAGGGGATGGGGACGGTTTAGGGTCCAGGTGAGGGTCCGACAACGCTTTAGGGGGAACGTGCGTGTGAGGGCGCGGGTTAGTGTGAGCCTACGGGTTAGGATTAGGGGACGGGTGAGGGTCAGGCTTCGGGGAAGGGTTAGGGTTAGGGTTCGGGCTAGGGTTAGGGTTAGGGGACGGGGACGGTTTAGGGTCCAGGTGATGGTCCGACAACGCTTTAGGGGGAGCGTGCGTGTGAGGGCGCGGGTTAGTGTTAGCGTACGGGTTAGGATTAGGGGACGGGTGAGGGTCAGGCTTCAGGGAAGGGTTAGGTTTATGGTTCGGGCTAGGGGTAGGGTTAGGGGACGGGGACGGTTTAGGGTCCATGTGAGGGTCCGACAAAGCTTTAGGGGGAGCATGCGTATGAGGGCGCGGCTTAGTGTGAGCCTACGGGTTAGGATTAGGGGACGGTTGAGGGTCAGGCTTCGGGGAAGTGTTAGGGTTAGGGTTCGGGCTAGGGGTAGGGTTAGGGGACGGGGACGGTTTAGGGTCCAGGTGAGGGTCCGACAACGCTTTAGGGGGAGCGTGCGTGTGAGGGCGCGAGTTAGTGTGAGCGTACGGGTTAGGATAGGGGACGGGTGAGGGTCAGGCTTCGTGGAAGGCTTAGGGTTAGGGTTCGGGCTAGGGTTAGGGTTAGGGGACGGGGACGGTTTAGGGTCCAGGTGAGGGTCCGACAACGCTTTAGGGGGAACGTGCGTGTGAGGGCGCGGGTTAGTGTGAGCCTACGGGTTAGGATTAGGGGACGGGTGAGGGTCAGGCTTCGGGGAAGAGTTAGGGTTAGGGTTCGGGCTAGGGTTAGGGTTACGGGACGGGGACGGTTTAGTGTCCAGGTGAGGGTCCGACAACGCTTTAGGGGGAGCGTGCGTGTGACGGCGCGGGTTAGTGTTAGCGTACGGGTTAGGATTAGAGGACGGGTGAGGGTCAGGGTTCGGGGAAGGGTTAGGATTAGGGTTCGGGCTAGGGTTAGGGTTAGGGGACGGGGACGGTTTAGGGTCCAGGTGAGGGTCCGACAACGCTTTACGGGGAGCGTGCGTGTGAGGGCGCGGGTTAGTGTGAGCCTACGGGTTAGGATTAGGGGACGGGTGAGTGTCAGGGTTCGGGGAAGGTTTAGGGTTAGGGTTCGGGCTAGGGTTAGGGTTAGGGGACGGGGACGGTTTAGGGTCCAGATGAGGGTCCGACAACGCTTTAGGGGGAGCGTGCGTGTGAGGGCGCGGGTTAGTGTTAGCGTACGGGTTAGGATTAGGGGACGGGTGAGGGTCAGGCTTCGGGGAAGGGTTAGGGTTAGGGTTCGGGCTAGGGTTAGGGTTAGGGGATGGGGATGGTTTAGGGTCCAGGTGAGGGTCCGACAACGCTTTAGGGGGAGCGTGCGTGTGAGGGCGCGGGTTAGTGTGAGCCTACTGGTTAGGATTAGGGGACGGGTGAGGGTCAGGCTTCGGGGAAGGGTTAGGGTTAGGGTTCGGTCTAGGGTTAGGGTTAGGGGACGGGGACGGTTTAGGGTCGAGGTGAGGGTCCGACAACGCTTTAGGGGGAGCGTGCGTGTGAGGGCGCGGGTTAGTGTGAGCCTACGGGTTAGGATTAGGGGACGGGTGAGGGTCAGGCTTCGGGGAAGTGTTAGGGTTAGGGTTCGGGCTAGGGTTAGGGTTAGGGGACGGGGACGGTTTAGGGTCCAGGTGAGGGTCCGACAACGCTTTAGGGGGAGCGTGCGTGTGAGGGCGCGGGTTAGTGTGAGCCTACGGGTTAGGATTAGGGGACGGGTGAGGGTCAGGCTTTGGGGAAGGGTTAGGGTTAGGGTTCGGCCTAGGGTTAGGGTTAGGGGACGGGGACGGTTTAGGGTCCAGGTGAGGGTCCGACAACGCTTTAGGGGGAGCGTGCGTGTGAGGGCGCGGGTTAGTGTTAGCGTACGGGTTAGGATTTGGGGACGGGTGAGGGTCAGGCTTCGGGGAAGTGTTAGGGTTAGGGTTCGGGCTAGGGTTAGGGTTAGGGGACGGGGACGGTTTAGGGTCCAGGTGAGGGTCTGACAACGCTTTACGGGGAGCGTGCGTGTGTGGGCGCGGGTTAGTGTGAGCCTACGGGTTACGATTAGGGGACGGGTGAGGGTCAGGCTTCGGGGAAGTGTTAGGGTCAGGGTTCGGGCTAGGGTTAGGGTTAGGGGACGGGGACGGTTTAGGGTCCAAGTGAGGGTCCGACAACGCTTTAGGGGGAGCGTGTGTGTGAGGGCGCGGGTTAGTGTGAGCCTACGGGTTACGATTAGGGGACGGGTGAGGGTCAGGCTTCGGGGAAGGGTTAGGGTTAGGGTTCGGGCTAGGGTTAGGGTTAGGGGACGGGGACGGTTTAGGGTCCAGGTGAGGGTCCGACAATGCTTTAGAGGGAGCGTGCGTGTGAGGGCGTGGGTTAGTGTGAGTCTACGGGTTAGGATTAGGGGACGGGTGAGTGTCAGGCTTCGGGGAAGGGTTAGGGTTAGGGTTCGGGCTAGGGTTAGGGTTACGGGATGGGGACGGTTTAGGGTCCAGGTGAGGGTACGCCAACGCTTTAGGGAGAGCGTGCGTGTGAGGGCGCGGGTTAGTGTTAGCGTTCGGTTTAGGATTAGGGGACGGGTGAGGGTTAGGCTTCGGGGAAGGCTTAGGGTTAGGGTTCGGGCTAGGGTTAGGGTTAGGGGACGGGGACGGTTTAGGGTCCAGGTGAGGGTCCGACAACGCTTTAGGGGGAGCGTGCGTGTGAGGGCGCGGGTTAGTGTTAGCGTACGGGTTAGGATTAGGGGACGGGTGAGGGTAGGCTTCGGGGAAGGGTTAGGGTTAGGGTACGGGCTAGGGTTAGGGATAGGGGACGGGGACGGTTTAGGGTCCAGGTGATGGTCCGACAACGCTTTAGGTGGAGCGTGCGTGTGAGGGCGCGGGTTAGTGTGAGCCTACGGGTTAGGATTAGGGGACGGGTGAGGGTCAGGCTTCGGGGAAGGGTTAGGGTTAGGGTTCGGGCTAGGGTTAGGGTTAGGGGACGGGGACGGTTTAGGGTCCAGGTGAGGGCCCGACAACACTTTAGGGGGAGCGTACGTGTGAGGGCGTGGCTTAGTGTGAGCCTACGGGTTAGGATTAGGGGACGGGTGAGGGTCAGGCTTCGGGGAAGGGTTAGGGTTAGGGTTCGGGCTAGGGTTAGGGTTAGGGTACCGGGACGGTTTAGGGTCCAGGTGAGGGTCCGACAACGCTTTAGGGGGAGCGTGCGTGTGAGGGTGCGGCTTAGTGTGAGCGTACGGTTTAGGATTAGGGGACGGGTGAGGGTCAGACTTCGGGGAAGGGTTAGGGTTAGGGTTCGGGCTAGGGTTAGGGTTAGGGGACGGGGACGGTTTAGGGTCCAGGTGAGGGTCCGACAACGCTTTGGGGGAGCGTGCGTGTGAGGGCGCGGGTTAGTGTGAGCCTGGGGTTAGGATTAGGGGACGGGTGAGGGTCAGGCTTCGGGGAAGGCTTAGGGTTAGGGTTCGGGCTAGGGTTAGGTTTAGGGGACGTGGACGGTTTAGGTTCCAGGTGAGGGTCCGACAACGCTTTAGGGGGAGCGTGCGTGTGAGGGCGCGGGTTAGTGTTACCGTACAGGTTAGGATTATTGGACAGTTGAGCGTCAGGCTTCGGGGAAGGGTTAGGGTTAGGGTTCGGGCTAGGGTTAGGGTTAGGGGACGGGGACGGTTTAGGGTCCAGGTGAGGGTCCGACAACGCTTTAGGGGGAGCGTGCGTGTGAGGTTGAGGGTTAGTGTTAGCGTACGTCTTAGGATTAGGGGACGGGTGAGGGTCATGCTTCCGGGAAGGGTTAGGGTTAGGGTTCGGGCTAGGGTTAGGGTTAGGGGACGGGGACGGTTTAGGGTCCAGGTGAGGGTCCGAAAACGCTTTAGGGGGATCGTGCGTGTGAGGGCGCGGGTAAGTGTGAGCCTACGGGTTAGGATTAGGTGACGGGTGAGGGTCAGGCTTCGGGGAAGTGTTAGGATTAGGGTTCGGGCTAGGGTTAGGGTTAGGGGACGGGGACGGTTTAGGGTCCAGGTGAGGGTCCGACAACGCTTTAGGGGGAGCGTGCGTGTGAGGGCGTGGGTTAGTGTTAGCGTACGGGTTAGGATTAGGGGACGGGTGAGTGTCAGGCTTCGGGGAAGGGTTAGGGTTAGGGTTCAGGCTAGGGTTAGGGTTAGGGGACGGGGACGGTTTAGGGTCCAGGTGAGGGTCCGCCAACGCTTTAGGGGGAGCGTGCGTCTGAGGGCGTGGGTTAGTGTTAGCGTACGGGTTAGGATTAGGGGACGAATGAGGGTCAGGCATCGGGGAAGGGTTAGGGTTAGGGTTCGGGCTAGGGTTAGGGTTAGCATACGGGGACAGTTTAGGGTTCAGGTGACGGTCCGACAACGCTTTAGGGGGAGCGTGCGTGTGAGGGCGCGGGTTAGTGTTAGCGTACGGGTTAGGATTAGGGGACGAATGAGGGTCAGGCTTCGTGGAAGGGTTAGGGATAGGGTTCGGCTAGGGTTAGGGTTAGGGGACGGGGACGGTTTAGGTTCCAGGTGAGGGTCCGACAACGCTTTAGGGGGAGCGTGCGTGTGAGGGCGCGGTTTAGTGTGAGCCTACGGATTAGGATTAGGGGACGGGTGAGGGTCAGGGTTCGGGGAAGGTTTAGGGTTAGGGTTCGGGCTAGGGTTAGGGTTAGGGGACGGGGACGGTTTAGGGTCCAGGTGAGGGTCCGACAACGATTTAGGGGGATCGTGCGTGTGAGGGCGCGGGTTAGTGTTAGCGTACGGGTTAGGATTAGGGGACGGGTGAGGGTCAGGCTTCGGGGAAGGGTTAGGGTTAGGGTTCGGGCTAGGGTTAGGTTTAGGGGATGGGGACAGTTTAGGGTCCAGATGAGGGTCCGACAACGCTATAGGGGGAGCGTGCGTGTGAGGGCGCGGGTTAGTGTGAGCCTACGGGTTAGGATTAGGGGACGGGTGAGGGTCAGGCTTCGGGGAAGGGTTATGGTTAGGGTTCGGGCTAGGGTTAGGGTTAGGGGACGGGGACGGTTTAGGGTCCAGGTGAGGGTCCGACAACGCTTTAGGGGGAGCGTACGTGTGAGGGCGCGGGTTATTGTTAGCATACGGGTTAGGATTAGGGGACGGGTGAGGGTCAGGCTTCGGGGAAGTGTGAGGGTTAGGGTTCGGGCTAGGGTTAGGTTTAGGGGACGGGGATGGTTTAGGGTCCAGGTGAGGGTCCGACAACGCTTTAGGGGGAGCGTGCGTGTGAGGGCGCGGGTTAGTGTTAGCGTACGGGTTAGGATTAGGGGACGGGTGAGTGTCAGGCTTCGGGGAAGTGTTAGGGTTAGGGTTCGGGCTAGGGTTAGAGTTAGGGTATGGGGACGGTTTAGGGTCCAGGTGAGGGTCCGACAACGCTTTAGGGGGAGCGTGCATGTGAGGGCGCGGGTTAGTGTTAGAGTACGGGTTAGGATTAGGGGACGGGTGAGGGTCAGGCTTCGGGGAAGTGTTAGCGTTAGGGTTCGGGCTAGGGTTAGGGTTAGGGGACGGGGACGGTTTAGGGTCCAGGTGAGGGTCCGACAACGCTTTAGGGGGAGCGTGCGTGTGAGGGCGCGGGTTAGTGTGAGCGTACGGGTTAGGATTAGGGGACGGGTGAGGGTCAGGCTTCGGGGAAGGGTTAGGGTTAGGGTTCGGGCTAGGGTTAGGGTTAGGGGATGGGGACGGTTTAGGGTCCAGGTGAGGGTCCGACAACGCTTTAGGGGGAGCGTGCGTGTGAGGGCGCTGTTTAGTGTGAGCCTACGGGTTAGGATTAGGGGACGGGTGAGGGTCAGGCTTCGGGGAAGTGTTAGGGTTAGGGTTCGGGCTAGGGTTAGGGTTAGGGTACGGGGATGGTTTAGGGTCCAGGTGAGGGTCCAACAACGCTTTAGGGGGAGCGTGAGTGTGAGGGCGCGGGTTAGTGTTAGTGTACGGGTTAGGATTAGGGGACGGGTGAGGGTCAGGCTTCGGGGAAGTGTTAGGGTTAGGGTTCGGGCTACGGTTAGGGTTAGGGGACGGGGACGGTTTAGGGTCCAGGTGAGGGTCCGACAACGCTTTAGGGGGAGCGTGCGTGTGAGGGCGCGGGTGAGTGTGAGCGCACGTGTTAGGATTAGGGGACGGGTGAGGGTCAGGGTTTGGGGAAGGGTTAGGGTTAGTGTTCGGTCTAGGGTTAGGGTTAGGGGATGGGGACGGTTTAGGGTCTATGTGAGGTTCCGACAATGCTTTAGGGGGAGCATGCGTTTGAGGGCGTGGGTTAGTGTTAGCGTACGCGTTAGTATTAGGGGACGGGTGAGGGTCAGGCTTCGGGGAAGTGTTAGGGTTAGGGTTCGGGCTAGGGTTAGGGTTAGGGGACGGGGACGGTTTAGGGTCCAGGTGAGGGTACGCCAACGCTTTAGGGAGAGCGTGCGTGTGAGGGCGCGGGTTAGTGTTAGCGTTCGGTTTAGGATTAGGGGACGGGTGAGGGTCAGGCTTCGGGGAAGGGTTAGGGTTAGGGTTCGGGATAGGGTTAGGCTTAGGGGACGGGGACGGTTTAGGGTTCAGGTGAGGGTCCGACAACGCTTTAGGGGAGCGTGCGTGTGAGGGCGCGGGATAGTGTTAGCGTACGGGTTAGGATTAGGGGACGGGTGAGGGTCAGGCTTCGGGGAAGGGTTAGGGTTAGGGTTCGGGCTAGGGTTAGGGTTAGGGGACGGGGACGGTTTAGGGTCCAGGTGAGGGTCCGACAATGCTTTAGGGGGAGCGTTCGTGTGAGGGCGCGGCTTAGTGTGAGCCTACGGGTTAGGATTAGGGGACGGGTGAGGGTCAGGCTTCGGGGAAGGGTTAGGGTTAGGGTTCGGGCTAGGGTTAGGGTTAGGGGACGGGGACGGTTTAGGATCCAGGTGAGGGTCCGACAACGCTTTAGGGGGAGCGTGCGTGTGACGGCGCGGGTTAGTGTTAGCGTACGGGTTAGGATTAGGGGACCGGTGAGGGTCAGGCTTCGGGGAAGGCTTAGGGTTAGGGTTCGGGCTAGGGTTAGGGTTAGGGGACGGGGACGGTTTAGGGTCCAGGTGAGGGTCCGATAACGCTTTAGGGGGAGCGTGCGTGTGAGGGCGCGGGTTAGTGTGAGCCTACGCTTTAGGATTAGGGGACGGGTGAGGGTCAGGCTTCGGGGAAGGGTTAGGGTTAGGGTTCGGGCTAGGTTTAGGGTTAGGGGATGGGGACGGTTTAGGATCGAGGTGAGGGTCCGACAACGCTTTAGGTGGAGCGTGCGTGTGAGGGCTCGGATTAGTGTTAGCCTACGGGTTAGGATTAGGGGACG
Source organism: Lagenorhynchus albirostris (assembly GCF_949774975.1). Classification (NCBI taxonomy): domain Eukaryota; kingdom Metazoa; phylum Chordata; class Mammalia; order Artiodactyla; family Delphinidae; genus Lagenorhynchus; species Lagenorhynchus albirostris. The sequence continues at coordinate 30,122 of NW_026783377.1, read as the reverse complement.
GGTGAGGGTCAGGCTTCGGGGAAGTGTTAGGGTTAGGGTTCGGGCTAGGGTTAGGGTTAGGGGACGGGGACGGTTTAGGGTCCAGGTGAGGGTCCGACAACGCTTTAGGGGGAGCGTGCGTGTGAGGGCGCGGCTTAGTGTGAGCCTACGTGTTAGGATTAGGGGACGGGTGAGGGTCAGGCTTCGGGGAAGGGTTAGCTTTAGGGTTCGGGCTACGGGTAGGTTTAGGGGACGGGGACGGTTTAGGATCCAGGTGAGGGTCCGACAACGCTTTAGGGGGAGCGTGCGTGTGAGGGTGCGGGTTAGTGTGAGCGTACGGGTTAGGATTAGGAGACGGGTGAGGGTCAGGCTTCGGGGAAGGGTTAGGGTTAGGGTTCGGGCTAGGGTTAGGGTTAGGGTACGGGGACGGTTTAGGGTCCAGGTGAGGGTCCGATAACGCTTTAGGGGGAGCGTGCATGTGAGGGCGCAGGTTAGTGTGAGCCTACGGGTTAGGATTAGGGGACGGGTGAGGGTCAGGCTTCGGGGAAGTGTTAGGGTTAGGGTTCGGGCTAGGGTTAGGGTTAGGTGATGGGGACGGTTTAGGGTCCAGGTGAGGGTCCGACAACGCTTTAGGGGGAGCGTGCGTGTGAGGGCACGGGTTAGTGCTAGCGTACGGGTTAGGATTAGGGGACGGGTGAGGGTCAGGCTTCGGGGAAGTGTTAGGGTTAGGGTTCGGGCTAGGGTTAGGGTTAGGGGAAGGGGACGGTTTAAGGTTCAGGTGAGGGTCGGACAACGCTTTAGGGGGAGCGTGCGTGTGAGGGCGCGGGTTAGTGTGAGCGCACAGGTTAGGATTAGGGGACGGGTGAGGGTCAGGCTTCGGGGAAGTGTTAGGGTTAGTGTTCGGTCTAGGGTTAGGGTTAGGGGATGGGGACGGTTTAGGGTCCAGGTGAGGGTCCGACAACGCTTTAGGGGGAGCGTGCGTGTGACGGCGCGGGTTAGTGTGAGCCTACGGGTTAGGATTAGGGGACGGGTGAGGGTCAGGCTTCGGGGAAGGGTTAGGTTTAGGGTTCGGGCTAGGGTTAGGGTTAGGGGACGGGGACAGTTTAGGGTCCAGGTGATGGTCCGACAACGCTTTAGGGGGAGCGTGCGTGTGAGGGCGCGGGTTAGTGTTAGCGTACGGGTTAGGATTAGGGGACGGGTGAGGGTCAGGCTTCAGGGAAGGGTTAGGTTTATTGTTCGGGCTAGGGGTAGGGTTAGGGGACGGGGACGGTTTAGGGTCCAGGTGAGGGTCCGACAAAGCTTTAGGGGGAGCATGCGTATGAGGGCGCGGCTTAGTGTGAGCCTACGGGTTAGGATTAGGGGACGGGTGAGGGTCAGGCTTCGGGGAAGTGTTAGGGTTAGGGTTCGGGCTAGGGGTAGGGTTAGGGGACGGGGACGGTTTAGGGTCCAGGTGAGGGTCCGACAACGCTTTAGGGGGAGCGTGCGTGTGAGGGCGCGAGTTAGTGTGAGCGTACGGGTTAGGATTAGGGGACGGGTGAGGGTCAGGCTTCGTGGAAGGCTTAGGGTTAGGGTTCGGGCTAGGGTTAGGGTTAGTGGACGGGAACGGTTTAGGGTCCAGGTGAGGGTCCGACAACGCTTTAGGGGGAACGTGCGTGTGAGGGCGCGGGTTAGTGTGAGCCTACGGGTTAGGATTAGGGGACGGGTGAGGGTCAGGCTTCGGGGAAGAGTTAGGGTTAGGGTTCGGGCTAGGGTTAGGGTTAGGGGATGGGGACGGTTTAGTGTCCAGGTGAGGGTCCGACAACGCTTTAGGGGGAGCGTGCGTGTGACGGCGCGGGTTAGTGTTAGCGTACGGGTTAGGATTAGGGGACGGGTGAGGGTCAGGCTTCAGGGAAGGGTTAGGGTTAGGGTTCGGGCTAGGGTTAGGGTTAGGGGACGGGGACGGTTTAGGGTCCAGGTGAGGGTCCGACAACGCTTTAGGGGGAGCATGCGTGTGAGGGCGTGGGTTAGTGTTAGCGTACGGGTTAGGATTAGAGGACGGGTGAGGGTCAGGGTTCGGGGAAGGGTTAGGGTTAGGGTTCGGGCTAGGGTTAGGGTTAGGGGACGGGGACGGTTTAGGGTCCAGGTGAGGGTCCGACAACGCTTTAGGGGGAGCGTGCGTGTGAGGGCGCGGGTTAGTGTGAGCCTACGGGTTAGGATTAGGGGACTGTTGAGGGTCAGGCTTCGGGGAAGGGTAAGGGTTAGGATTCGGGCTAGGGTTAGGGTTAGGGGACGGGGATGGTTTAGGATCCAGGTGAGGGTCCGACAACGCTTTAGGGGGAGCGTGCGTGTGAGGGCGCGTGTTAGTGTGAGCATACGGGTTAGGATTAGGGGACGGGTGAGGGTCAGGCTTCGGGGAAGGGTTAGGATTAGGGTTCGGGCTAGGGTTAGGGTTAGGGGACGGGGACGGTTTAGGGTCCAGGTGAGGGTCCGACAACGCTTTAGGGGGAGCGTACGTGTGAGGGCGCGGGTTATTGTTAGCATACGGGTTAGGATTAGGGGACGGGTGAGGGTCAGGCTTCGGGGAAGTGTGAGGGTTAGGGTTCGGGCTAGGGTTAGGTTTAGGGGACGGGGATGGTTTAGGGTCCAGGTGAGGGTCCGACAACGCTTTAGGGGGAGCGTGCGTGTGAGGGCGCGGGTTAGTGTTAGCGTACGGGTTAGGATTAGGGGACGGGTGAGTGTCAGGCTTCGGGGAAGTGTTAGGGTTAGGGTTCGGGCTAGGGTTAGAGTTAGGGTATGGGGACGGTTTAGGGTCCAGGTGAGGGTCCGACAACGCTTTAGGGGGAGCGTGCATGTGAGGGCGCGGGTTAGTGTTAGAGTACGGGTTAGGATTAGGGGACGGGTGAGGGTCAGGCTTCGGGGAAGTGTTAGCGTTAGGGTTCGGGCTAGGGTTAGGGTTAGGGGACGGGGACGGTTTAGGGTCCAGGTGAGGGTCCGACAACGCTTTAGGGGGAGCGTGCGTGTGAGGGCGCGGGTTAGTGTGAGCGTACGGGTTAGGATTAGGGGACGGGTGAGGGTCAGGCTTCGGGGAAGGGTTAGGGTTAGGGTTCGGGCTAGGGTTAGGGTTAGGGGATGGGGACGGTTTAGGGTCCAGGTGAGGGTCCGACAACGCTTTAGGGGGAGCGTGCGTGTGAGGGCGCTGTTTAGTGTGAGCCTACGGGTTAGGATTAGGGGACGGGTGAGGGTCAGGCTTCGGGGAAGTGTTAGGGTTAGGGTTCGGGCTAGGGTTAGGGTTAGGGTACGGGGATGGTTTAGGGTCCAGGTGAGGGTCCAACAACGCTTTAGGGGGAGCGTGAGTGTGAGGGCGCGGGTTAGTGTTAGTGTACGGGTTAGGATTAGGGGACGGGTGAGGGTCAGGCTTCGGGGAAGTGTTAGGGTTAGGGTTCGGGCTACGGTTAGGGTTAGGGGACGGGGACGGTTTAGGGTCCAGGTGAGGGTCCGACAACGCTTTAGGGGGAGCGTGCGTGTGAGGGCGCGGGTGAGTGTGAGCGCACGTGTTAGGATTAGGGGACGGGTGAGGGTCAGGGTTTGGGGAAGGGTTAGGGTTAGTGTTCGGTCTAGGGTTAGGGTTAGGGGATGGGGACGGTTTAGGGTCTATGTGAGGTTCCGACAATGCTTTAGGGGGAGCATGCGTTTGAGGGCGTGGGTTAGTGTTAGCGTACGCGTTAGTATTAGGGGACGGGTGAGGGTCAGGCTTCGGGGAAGTGTTAGGGTTAGGGTTCGGGCTAGGGTTAGGGTTAGGGGACGGGGACGGTTTAGGGTCCAGGTGAGGGTACGCCAACGCTTTAGGGAGAGCGTGCGTGTGAGGGCGCGGGTTAGTGTTAGCGTTCGGTTTAGGATTAGGGGACGGGTGAGGGTCAGGCTTCGGGGAAGGGTTAGGGTTAGGGTTCGGGATAGGGTTAGGCTTAGGGGACGGGGACGGTTTAGGGTTCAGGTGAGGGTCCGACAACGCTTTAGGGGAGCGTGCGTGTGAGGGCGCGGGATAGTGTTAGCGTACGGGTTAGGATTAGGGGACGGGTGAGGGTCAGGCTTCGGGGAAGGGTTAGGGTTAGGGTTCGGGCTAGGGTTAGGGTTAGGGGACGGGGACGGTTTAGGGTCCAGGTGAGGGTCCGACAATGCTTTAGGGGGAGCGTTCGTGTGAGGGCGCGGCTTAGTGTGAGCCTACGGGTTAGGATTAGGGGACGGGTGAGGGTCAGGCTTCGGGGAAGGGTTAGGGTTAGGGTTCGGGCTAGGGTTAGGGTTAGGGGACGGGGACGGTTTAGGATCCAGGTGAGGGTCCGACAACGCTTTAGGGGGAGCGTGCGTGTGACGGCGCGGGTTAGTGTTAGCGTACGGGTTAGGATTAGGGGACCGGTGAGGGTCAGGCTTCGGGGAAGGCTTAGGGTTAGGGTTCGGGCTAGGGTTAGGGTTAGGGGACGGGGACGGTTTAGGGTCCAGGTGAGGGTCCGATAACGCTTTAGGGGGAGCGTGCGTGTGAGGGCGCGGGTTAGTGTGAGCCTACGCTTTAGGATTAGGGGACGGGTGAGGGTCAGGCTTCGGGGAAGGGTTAGGGTTAGGGTTCGGGCTAGGTTTAGGGTTAGGGGATGGGGACGGTTTAGGATCGAGGTGAGGGTCCGACAACGCTTTAGGTGGAGCGTGCGTGTGAGGGCTCGGATTAGTGTTAGCCTACGGGTTAGGATTAGGGGACGGGTGAGGGTCAGGCTTCGGGGAAGTGTTAGGGTTAGGGTTCGGGCTAGGGTTAGGGTTAGGGGACGGGGACGGTTTAGGGTCCAGGTGAGGGTCCGACAACGCTTTAGGGGGAGCGTGCGTGTGAGGGCGCGGCTTAGTGTGAGCCTACGTGTTAGGATTAGGGGACGGGTGAGGGTCAGGCTTCGGGGAAGGGTTAGCTTTAGGGTTCGGGCTACGGGTAGGTTTAGGGGACGGGGACGGTTTAGGATCCAGGTGAGGGTCCGACAACGCTTTAGGGGGAGCGTGCGTGTGAGGGTGCGGGTTAGTGTGAGCGTACGGGTTAGGATTAGGAGACGGGTGAGGGTCAGGCTTCGGGGAAGGGTTAGGGTTAGGGTTCGGGCTAGGGTTAGGGTTAGGGTACGGGGACGGTTTAGGGTCCAGGTGAGGGTCCGATAACGCTTTAGGGGGAGCGTGCATGTGAGGGCGCAGGTTAGTGTGAGCCTACGGGTTAGGATTAGGGGACGGGTGAGGGTCAGGCTTCGGGGAAGTGTTAGGGTTAGGGTTCGGGCTAGGGTTAGGGTTAGGTGATGGGGACGGTTTAGGGTCCAGGTGAGGGTCCGACAACGCTTTAGGGGGAGCGTGCGTGTGAGGGCACGGGTTAGTGCTAGCGTACGGGTTAGGATTAGGGGACGGGTGAGGGTCAGGCTTCGGGGAAGTGTTAGGGTTAGGGTTCGGGCTAGGGTTAGGGTTAGGGGAAGGGGACGGTTTAAGGTTCAGGTGAGGGTCGGACAACGCTTTAGGGGGAGCGTGCGTGTGAGGGCGCGGGTTAGTGTGAGCGCACAGGTTAGGATTAGGGGACGGGTGAGGGTCAGGCTTCGGGGAAGTGTTAGGGTTAGTGTTCGGTCTAGGGTTAGGGTTAGGGGATGGGGACGGTTTAGGGTCCAGGTGAGGGTCCGACAACGCTTTAGGGGGAGCGTGCGTGTGACGGCGCGGGTTAGTGTGAGCCTACGGGTTAGGATTAGGGGACGGGTGAGGGTCAGGCTTCGGGGAAGGGTTAGGTTTAGGGTTCGGGCTAGGGTTAGGGTTAGGGGACGGGGACAGTTTAGGGTCCAGGTGATGGTCCGACAACGCTTTAGGGGGAGCGTGCGTGTGAGGGCGCGGGTTAGTGTTAGCGTACGGGTTAGGATTAGGGGACGGGTGAGGGTCAGGCTTCAGGGAAGGGTTAGGTTTATTGTTCGGGCTAGGGGTAGGGTTAGGGGACGGGGACGGTTTAGGGTCCAGGTGAGGGTCCGACAAAGCTTTAGGGGGAGCATGCGTATGAGGGCGCGGCTTAGTGTGAGCCTACGGGTTAGGATTAGGGGACGGGTGAGGGTCAGGCTTCGGGGAAGTGTTAGGGTTAGGGTTCGGGCTAGGGGTAGGGTTAGGGGACGGGGACGGTTTAGGGTCCAGGTGAGGGTCCGACAACGCTTTAGGGGGAGCGTGCGTGTGAGGGCGCGAGTTAGTGTGAGCGTACGGGTTAGGATTAGGGGACGGGTGAGGGTCAGGCTTCGTGGAAGGCTTAGGGTTAGGGTTCGGGCTAGGGTTAGGGTTAGTGGACGGGAACGGTTTAGGGTCCAGGTGAGGGTCCGACAACGCTTTAGGGGGAACGTGCGTGTGAGGGCGCGGGTTAGTGTGAGCCTACGGGTTAGGATTAGGGGACGGGTGAGGGTCAGGCTTCGGGGAAGAGTTAGGGTTAGGGTTCGGGCTAGGGTTAGGGTTAGGGGACGGGGACGGTTTAGTGTCCAGGTGAGGGTCCGACAACGCTTTAGGGGGAGCGTGCGTGTGACGGCGCGGGTTAGTGTTAGCGTACGGGTTAGGATTAGGGGACGGGTGAGGGTCAGGCTTCAGGGAAGGGTTAGGGTTAGGGTTCGGGCTAGGGTTAGGGTTAGGGGACGGGGACGGTTTAGGGTCCAGGTGAGGGTCCGACAACGCTTTAGGGGGAGCATGCGTGTGAGGGCGTGGGTTAGTGTTAGCGTACGGGTTAGGATTAGAGGACGGGTGAGGGTCAGGGTTCGGGGAAGGGTTAGGGTTAGGGTTCGGGCTAGGGTTAGGGTTAGGGGACGGGGACGGTTTAGGGTCCAGGTGAGGGTCCGACAACGCTTTAGGGGGAGCGTGCGTGTGAGGGCGCGGGTTAGTGTGAGCCTACGGGTTAGGATTAGGGGACTGTTGAGGGTCAGGCTTCGGGGAAGGGTAAGGGTTAGGATTCGGGCTAGGGTTAGGGTTAGGGGACGGGGATGGTTTAGGATCCAGGTGAGGGTCCGACAACGCTTTAGGGGGAGCGTGCGTGTGAGGGCGCGTGTTAGTGTGAGCATACGGGTTAGGATTAGGGGACGGGTGAGGGTCAGGCTTCGGGGAAGGGTTAGGATTAGGGTTCGGGCTAGGGTTAGGGTTAGGGGACGGGGACGGTTTAGGGTCCAGGTGAGGGTCCGACAACGCTTTACGGCGAGCGTGCGTGTGAGGGCGCGGGTTAGTGTGAGCCTACGGGTTAGGATTAGGGGACGGGTGAGTGTCAGGGTTCGGGGAAGGTTTAGGGTTAGGGTTCGGGCTAGGGTTAGGGTTATGGGACGGGGACGGTTTAGGGTCCAGATGAGGGTCCGACAACGCTTTAGGGGGAGCGTGCGTGTGAGGGCGCGGGTTAGTGTTAGCGTACGGGTTAGGATTAGGGGACGGGTGAGGGTCAGGCTTAGGGGAAGGGTTAGGGTTAGGGTTCGGGCTAGGGTTAGGGTTAGGGGATGGGGATGGTTTAGGGTCCAGGTGAGGGTCCGACAACGCTTTAGGGGGAGCGTGCGTGTGAGGGCGCGGGTTAGTGTGAGCCTACTGGTTAGGATTATGGGACGGGTGAGGGTCAGGCTTCGGGGAAGGGTTAGGGTTAGGGTTCGGTCTAGCGTTAGGGTTAGGGGACGGGGACGGTTTAGGATCCTGGTGAGGGTCCGACAACGCTTTAGGGGGAGCGTGCGTGTGAGGGCGCGGGTTAGTGTGAGCCTACGGGTTAGGATTAGGGGACGGGTGAGGGTCAGGCTTCGGGGAAGTGTTAGGGTTAGGGTTCGGGCTAGGGTTAGGGTTAGGGGACGGGGACAGTTTAGGGTCCAGGTGAGGGTCCGACAACGCTTTAGGGGGAGCGTGCGTGTGAGGGCGCGGGTTAGTTTGAGCGTACGGGTTAGGATTAGGGGACGGGTGAGGGTCAGGCTTCGGGGAAGGGTTAGGGTTAGGGTTCGGCCTAGGGTTAGGGTTAGGGGACGGGGACGGTTTAGGGTCCAGGTGAGGGTCCGACAACGCTTTAGGGGGAGCGTGCGTGTGAGGGCGCGGGTTAGTGTTAGCGTACGGGTTAGGATTTGGGGACGGGTGAGGGTCAGGCTTCGGGGAAGGGTTAGGGTTAGGGTTCGGGCTAGGGTTAGGGTTAGGGGACGTGGACGGTTTAGGGTCCAGGTGAGGGTCTGACAACGCTTTACGGGGAGCGTGCGTGTGTGGGCGCGGGTTAGTGTGAGCCTACGGGTTACGATTAGGGGACGGGTGAGGGTCAGGCTTCGGGGAAGTGTTAGGGTCAGGCTTCGGGCTAGGGTTAGGGTTAGGGGACGGGGACGGTTTAGGGTCCAAGTGAGGGTCCGACAACGCTTTAGGGGGAGCGTGTGTGTGAGGGCGCGGGTTAGTGTGAGCCTACGGGTTACGATTAGGGGACGGGTGAGGGTCAGGCTTCGGGGAAGGGTTAGGGTTAGGGTTCGGGCTAGGGTTAGGGTTAGGGGACGGGGACGGTTTAGGGTCCAGGTGAGGGTCCGACAATGCTTTAGAGGGAGCGTGCGTGTGAGGGCGTGGGTTAGTGTGAGCCTACGGGTTAGGATTAGGGGACGGGTGAGTGTCAGGCTTCGGGGAAGGGTTAGGGTTAGGGTTCGGGCTAGGGTTAGGGTTAGGGGATGGGGACGGTTTAGGGTCCAGGTGAGGGTACGCCAACGCTTTAGGGAGAGCGTGCGTGTGAGGGCGCGGGTTAGTGTTAGCGTTCGGTTTAGGATTAGGGGACGGGTGAGGGTCAGGCTTCGGGGAAGGCTTAGGGTTAGGGTTCGGGCTAGGGTTAGGGTTAGGGGACGGGGACGGTTTAGGGTCCAGGTGAGGGTCCGACAACGCTTTAGGGGGAGCTTGCGTGTGAGGGCGCGGGTTAGTGTTAGCGTACGGGTTAGGATTAGGGGACGGGTGAGGGTAGGCTTCGGGGAAGGGTTAGGGTTAGGGTTCGGGCTAGGGTTAGGGATAGGGGACGGGGACGGTTTAGGGTCCAGGTGATGGTCCGACAACGCTTTAGGTGGAGCGTGCGTGTGAGGGCGCGGGTTAGTGTGAGCCTACGGGTTAGGATTAGGGGACGGGTGAGGGTCATGCTTCGGGGAAGGGTTAGGGTTAGGGTTCGGGCTAGGGTTAGGGTTAGGGGACGGGGACGGTTTAGGGTCCAGGTGAGGGCCCGACAACACTTTAGGGGGAGCGTACGTGTGAGGGCGTGGCTTAGTGTGAGCCTACGGGTTAGGATTAGGGGACGGCTGAGCGTCAGGCTTCGGGGAAGGGTTAGGGTTAGGGTTCGGGCTAGGGTTAGGGTTAGGGTACGGGGACGGTTTAGGGTCCAGGTGAGGGTCCGACAACGCTTTAGGGGGAGCGTGCGTGTGAGGGTGCGGGTTAGTGTGAGCGTACGGTTTAGGATTAGGGGACGGGTGAGGGTCAGGCTTCGGGGAAGGGTTAGGGTTAGGGTTCGGGCTAGGGTTAGGGTTAGGGGACGTGGACGGTTTAGGGTCCAGGTGAGGGTCCGACAACGCTTTAGGGGGAGCGTGCGTGTGAGGGCGCGGGTTAGTGTTACCGTACAGGTTAGGATTATTGGACAGTTGAGCGTCAGGCTTCGGGGAAGGGTTAGGGTTAGGGTTCGGGCTAGGGTTAGGGTTAGGGGACGGGGACGGTTTAGGGTCCAGGTGAGGGTCCGACAACGCTTTAGGGGGAGCGTGCGTGTGAGGTTGCGGGTTAGTGTTAGCGTACGTCTTAGGATTAGGGGACGGGTGAGGGTCATGCTTCCGGGAAGGGTTAGGGTTAGGGTTCGGGCTAGGGTTAGGGTTAGGGGACGGGGACGGTTTAGGGTCCAGGTGAGGGTCCGAAAACGCTTTAGGGGGATCGTGCGTGTGAGGGCGCGGGTAAGTGTGAGCCTACGGGTTAGGATTAGGTGACAGGTGAGGATCAGGCTTCGGGGAAGGGTTAGGATTAGGGTTCGGGCTAGGGTTAGGGTTAGGTTTAGGGGACGGGGACGGTTTAGGGTCCAGGTGAGGGTCCGACAACGCTTTAGGGGGAGCGTGCGTGTGAGGGCGCGGGTTAGTGTTACCGTACGGGTTAGGATTAGGGGACGGGTGAGCGTCAGGCTTCGGGGAAGTGTTAGGGTTAGGGATCGGGCTAGGGTTAGGGTTAGGGGACGGGGACGGTTTAGGGTCCAGGTGAGGGTCCGACAACGCTTTAGGGGGAGCGTGCGTGTGAGGGCGTGGGTTAGTGTTAGCGTACGGGTTAGGATTAGGGGACGGGTGAGGGTCAGGCTTCGGGGAAGTGTTAGGGTTAGGGTTCGGGCTAGGGTTAGGGTTAGGGGACGGGGACGGTTTAGGGTCGAGGTGAGGGTCCGACAACGCTTTAGGGGGAGCGTGCGTGTGTGGGCGCGGGTTAGTGTTAGCGTACGGGTTAGGATTAGGGGACGGGTGAGGGTCAGGCTTCGGGGAAGTGTTAGGGTTAGGGTTCGGGCTAGGGTTAGGGTTAGGGGACGGGGACGGTTTAGGGTCCAGGTGAGGGTCCGACAACGCTTTAAGGGGAGCGTACGTGTGAGGGCGCGGGTTAGTGTTAGCGTACGGCTTAGGATTAGGGGACGGGTGAGAGTCATGCTTCGGGGAAGGGTTAGGGTTAGGGTTCGGGCTAGGGTTAGGGTTAGGGGACGGGGACGGTTTAGGGTCCAGGTGAGGGTCCGACAACGCTTTAGGGGGATCGTGCGTGTGAGGGCGCGGGTTAGTGTGAGCCTACGGATTAGGATTATGTGACGGGTGAGGGTCAGGCTTCGGGGAAGGTTTAGGGTTAGGGTTCGGGCTAGGGTTAGGGTTAGGGGACGGGGACGGTTTAGGGTCCAGGTGAGGGTCCGACAACGCTTTAGGGGGAACGTGCGTGTGAGGGCGCGGGTTAGTGTGAGCCTACGGGTTAGGATTAGGGGACGGGTGAGGTTCAGGCTTCGGGGAAGAGTTAGGGTTAGGGTTCGGGCTAGGGTTAGGGTTAGGGGACGGGGACGGTTTAGTGTCCAGGTGAGGGTCCGACAACGCTTTAGGGGGAGCGTGCGTGTGACGGCGCGGGTTAGTGTTAGCGTACGGGTTAGGATTAGGGGACGGGTGAGGGTCAGGCTTCGGGGAAGGGTTAGGGTTAGGGTTCGGGCTAGGGTTAGGGTGAGGGGACGGGGACGGTTTAGGGTCCAGGTGAGGGTCCGACAACGCTTTAGGGGGAGCATGCGTGTGAGGGCGTGGGTTAGTGTTAGCGTACGGGTTAGGATTAGAAGACGGGTGAGGGTCAGGGTTCGGGGAAGGGTTAGGGTTAGGGTTCGGGCTAGGGTTAGGTTTAGGGGACGGGGACGGTTTAGGGTCCAGGTGAGGGTCCGACAACGCTTTAGGGGGAGCGTGCGTGTGAGGGCGCGGGTTAGTGTGAGCCTACGGGTTAGGATTAGGGGACTGTTGAGGGTCAGGCTTCGGGGAAGGGTTAGGGTTAGGATTCGGGCTAGGGTTAGGGTTAGGGGACGGGGATGGTTTAGGATCCAGGTTAGGGTCCGACAACGCTTTAGGGGGAGCGTGCGTGTGAGGGCGCATGTTAGTGTGAGCATACGGGTTAGGATTAGGGGACGGGTGAGGGTCAGGCTTCGGGGAAGGGTTAGGATTAGGGTTCGGGCTAGGGTTAGGGTTAGGGGACGGGGACGGTTTAGGGTCCAGGTGAGGGTCCGACAACGCTTTACGGCGAGCGTGCGTGTGAGGGCGCGGGTTAGTGTGAGCCTACGGGTTAGGATTAGGGGACGGGTGAGTGTCAGGGTTCGGGGAAGGTTTAGGGTTAGGGTTCGGGCTAGGGTTAGGGTTAGGGGACGGGGACGGTTTAGGGTCCAGATGAGGGTCCGACAACGCTTTAGGGGGAGCGTGCGTGTGAGGGCACGGGTTAGTGTTAGCGTACGGTTTAAGATTAGGGGACGGGTGAGGGTCAGGCTTCGGGGAAGGGTTAGGGTTAGGGTTCGGGCTAGGGTTAGGGTTAGGGGATGGGGATGGTTTAGGGTCCAGGTGAGGGTCCGACAACGCTTTAGGGGGAGCGTGCGTGTGAGGGCGCGGGTTAGTGTGAGCCTACTGGTTAGGATTATGGGACGGGTGAGGGTCAGGCTTCGGGGAAGGGTTAGGGTTAGGGTTCGGTCTAGCGTTAGGGTTAGGGGACGGGGACGGTTTAGGGTCCAGGTGAGGGTCCGACAACGCTTTAGGGGGAGCGTGCGTGTGAGGGCGCGGATTAGTGTGAGCCTACGGGTTAGGATTAGGGGACGGGTGAGGGTCAGGCTTCGGGGAAGTGTTAGGGTTAGGGTTCGGGCTAGGGTTAGGGTTAGGGGACGGGGACAGTTTAGGGTCCAGGTGAGGGTCCGACAACGCTTTAGGGGGAGCGTGCGTGTGAGGGCGCGGGTTAGTTTGAGCGTACGGGTTAGGATTAGGGGACGGGTGAGGGTCAGGCTTCGGGGAAGGGTTAGGGATAGGGTTCGGCCTAGGGTTAGGGTTAGGGGACGGGGACGGTTTAGGGTCCAGGTGAGGGTCCGACAACGCTTTAGGGGGAGCGTGCGTGTGAGGGCGCGGGTTAGTGTTAGCGTACGGGTTAGGATTTGGGGACGGGTGAGGGTCAGGCTTCGGGGAAGTGTTAGGGTTAGGGTTCGGGCTAGGGTTAGGGTTAGGGGACGGGGACGGTTTAGGGTCCAGGTGAGGGTCTGACAACGCTTTACGGGGAGCGTGCGTGTGTGGGCGCGGGTTAGTGTGAGCCTACGGGTTACGATTAGGGGACGGGTGAGGGTCAGGCTTCGGGGAAGTGTTAGGGTCAGGGTTCGGGCTAGGGTTAGGGTTAGGGGACGGGGACGGTTTAGGGTCCAAGTGAGGGTCCGACAACGCTTTAGGGGGAGCGTGTGTGTGAGGGCGCGGGTTAGTGTGAGCCTACGGGTTACGATTAGGGGACGGGTGATGGTCAGGCTTCGGGGAAGGGTTAGGGTTAGGGTTCGGGCTAGGGTTAGGGTTAGGGGACGGGGACGGTTTAGGGTCCAGGTGAGGGTCCGACAATGCTTTAGAGGGAGCGTGCGTGTGAGGGCGTGGGTTAGTGTGAGCCTACGGGTTAGGATTAGGGGACGGGTGAGTGTCAGGCTTCGGGGAAGGGTTAGGGTTAGGGTTCGGGCTAGGGTTAGGGTTAGGGGATGGGGACGGTTTAGGGTCCAGGTGAGGGTACGCCAACGCTTTAGGGAGAGCGTGCGTGTGAGGGCGCGGGTTAGTGTTAGCGTTCGGTTTAGGATTAGGGGATGGGTGAGGGTCAGGCTTCGGGGAAGGCTTAGGGTTAGGGTTCGGGCTAGGGTTAGGGTTAGGGGACGGGGACGGTTTAGGGTCCAGGTGAGGGTCCGACAACGCTTTAGTGGGAGCTTGCGTGTGAGGGCGCGGGTTAGTGTTAGCGTACGGGTTAGGATTAGGGGACGGGTGAGGGTAGGCTTCGGGGAAGGGTTAGGGTTAGGGTTCGGGCTAGGGTTAGGGATAGGGGACAGGGACGGTTTAGGGTCCAGGTGATGGTCCGACAACGCTTTAGGTGGAGCGTGCGTGTGAGGGCGCGGGTTAGTGTGAGCCTACGGGTTAGGATTAGGGGACGGGTGAGGGTCAGGCTTCGGGGAAGGGTTAGGGTTAGGGTTCGGGCTAGGGTTAGGGTTAGGGGACGGGGACGGTTTAGGGTCCAGGTGAGGGCCCGATAACACTTTAGGGGGAGCGTACGTGTGAGGGCGTGGCTTAGTGTGAGCCTACGGGTTAGGATTAGGGGACGGCTGAGGGTCAGGCTTCGGCGAAGGGTTAGGGTTAGGGTTCGGGCTAGGGTTAGGGTTAGGGTACGGGGACGGTTTAGGGTCCAGGTGAGGGTCCGACAACGCTTTAGGGGGAGCGTGCGTGTGAGGGTGCGGGTTAGTGTGAGCGTACGGTTTAGGATTAGGGGACGGGTGAGGGTCAGGCTTCGGGGAAGGGTTAGGGTTAGGGTTCGGGCTAGGGTTAGGGTTAGAGTACGGGGACGGTTTAGGGTCCAGGTGAGGGTCCGACAACGCTTTGGCGGAGGGTGCGTGTGAGGGCGCGGGTTAGTGTGAGCCTGGGGTTAGGATTAGGGGACGGGTGAGGGTCAGGCTTCGGGGAAGGGTTAGGGTTAGGGTTCGGGCTAGGGTTAGGGTTAGGGGACGTGGACGGTTTAGGGTCCAGGTGAGGGTCCGACAACGCTTTAGGGGGAGCGTGCGTGTGAGGGCGCGGGTTAGTGTTACCGTACAGGTTAGGATTATTGGACAGTTGAGCGTCAGGCTTCGGGGAAGGGTTAGAGTTAGGGTTCGGGCTAGGGTTAGGGTTAGGGGACGGGGACGGTTTAGGGTCCAGGTGAGGGTCCGACAACGCTTTAGGGGGAGCGTGCGTGTGAGGTTGCGGGTTGGTGTTAGCGTACGTCTTAGGATTAGGGGACGGGTGAGGGTCATGCTTCCGGGAAGGGTTAGGGTTAGGGTTCGGGCTAGGGTTAGGGTTAGGGGACGGGGACGGTTTAGGGTCCAGGTGAGGGTCCGAAAACGCTTTAGGGGGATCGTGCGTGTGAGGGCGCGGGTAAGTGTGAGCCTACGGGTTAGGATTAGGTGACAGGTGAGGGTCAGGCTTCGGGGAAGGGTTAGGATTAGGGTTCGGGCTAGGGTTAGGGTTAGGGGACGGAGACGGTTTAGGGTCCAGGTGAGGGTCCGACAACGTTTTAGGGGGAGCGTGCGTGTGAGGGCGCGGGTTAGTGTTACCGTACGGGTTAGGATTAGGGGACGGGTGAGCGTCAGGCTTCGGGGAAGTGTTAGGGTTAGGGATCGGGCTAGGGTTAGGGTTAGGGGACGGGGACGGTTTAGGGTCCAGGTGAGGGTCCGACAACGCTTTAGGGGGAGCGTGCGTGTGAGGGCGTGGGTTAGTGTTAGCGTACGGGTTAGGATTAGGGGACGGGTGAGGGTCAGGCTTCGGGGAAGTTTTAGGGTTAGGGTTCGGGCTAGGGTTAGGGTTAGGGGACGGGGACGGTTTAGGGTCCAGGTGAGGGTCCGACAACGCTTTAGGGGGAGCGTGCGTGTGTGGGCGCGGGTTAGTGTTAGCGTACGGGTTAGGATTAGGGGACGGGTGAGGGTCAGGCTTCGGGGAAGTGTTATGGTTAGGGTTCGGGCTAGGGTTAGGGTTAGGGGACGGGGACAGTTTAGGGTCCAGGTGAGGGTCCGACAACGCTTTAGGGGGAGCGTGCGTGTGAGGGCGCGGGTTAGTGTTAGCGTACGGCTTAGGATTAGGGGACGGGTGAGAGTCATGCTTCGGGGAAGGGTTAGGGTTAGGGTTCGGGCTAGGGTTAGGGTTAGGGGACGGGGACGGTTTAGGGTCCAGGTGAGGGTCCGACAACGCTTTAGGGGGATCGTGCGTGTGAGGGCGCGGGTTACTGTGAGCCTACGGATTAGGATTATGTGACGGGTGAGGGTCAGGCTTCGGGGAAGGGTTAGGGTTAGGGTTCGGGCTAGGGTTAGGGTTAGGGGACGGGGACGGTTTAGGGTCCAGGTGAGGGTCCGACAACGCTTTAGGGGGAGCATGCGTGTGAGGGCCCGGGTTAGTGTTAGCGTGCGGGTTAGGATTAGGGGACGGGTGAGGGTCAGGCTTCGGGGAAGGGTTAGGGTTAGGGTTCGGGCTAGGGTTAGGGTTAGGGGACGGGGACGGCTTCGGGTCCAACTGAGGGTCCGACAACGCTTTAGGGGGAGCGTGCGTGTGAGGGCGCGGGTTAGTGTTAGCGTACGGGTTAGGATTAGGGGACGGGTGAGGGTCAGGCTTCGGGGAAGGGTTAGGGTTAGGGTTCGGGCTAGGGTTAGGGTTAGGGTACGGGGACGGTTTAGCGTCAAGGTGAGGTTCCGACAATGCTTTAGGGGGAGCGTGTGTGTGAGGGCGCGGATCAGTGTGAGCCTACGGGTTAGGATTAGGGGACGGGTGAGAGTCAGGCTTCGGGGAAGGGTTAGGGTTAATGTTCGGGCTAGGGTTAGGGTTAGGGGACGGGGACGGTTTAGGGTCCAGGTGAGGGTCCGACAACGCTTTAGGGGGAGCGTGCGTGTGAGGGCGAGGGTTAGTGTGAGCCTACGGGTTAGGATTAGGGGACGGGTGAGTGTCAGGCTTCGGGGAAGGGTTAGGGTTAGGGTTCGGGCTAGGGTTAGGGTTAAGGGACGGGGACGGTTTAGGGTCCAGGAGAGGGTCCGACAACGCTTTACGAGGAGCGTGCGTGTGAGGGCGTGGGTTAGTGTTACCGTAGGGGTTAGGATTAGGGGACGAGTGAGCGTCAGGCTTCGGGGAAGGGTTAGGGTTAGGGTTCGGGCTAGTGGTAGGGTTACGGGACGGGGACGGTTTAGGGTCCAGGTGAGGGTCCGACAACGCTTTAGGGGGAGCGTCCGTGTGAGGGCGCGGGTTAGTGTTAGCGTACGGCTTAGGATTAGGGGACGGGTGAGGGTCATGCTTCGGGGAAGGTTTAGGGTTAGGGTTCGGGCTAGGGTTAGGGTTAGGGGACAGGGACGGTTTAGGGTCCAGGTGAGGGTCCGACAATGCTTTAGGGGGATCGTGCGTGTGAGGGCGCGGGTTAGTGTGAGCCTACGGGTTAGGATTAGGTGACGGTTGAGGGTCAGGCTTCGGGGAAGGGTTAGGGTGAGGGTTCGGGTTAGGGTAAGGGTTAGGGGACGGGGACGGTTTAGGGTCCAAGTGAGGTTCCGACAACGCTTTAGGGGGAGCGTGCGTGTGAGGGCGCGGGTTAGTGTTACCGTACGGGTTAGGATTAGGGGACGGGTGAGCGTCAAGCTTCGGGGAAGGGTTAGGGTTAGGGTTCGGGCTAGGGTTAGGGTTAGGGGACGGGGACGGTTTAGGGTCCAGGTGAGGGTCCGACAACGCTTTAGGGGGAGCGTGCGTGTGAGGGCGCGGATTAGTGTGAGCCTACGGGTTAGGATTAGGGGACGGGTGAGGGTCAGGCTTCGGGGAAGTGTTAGGGTTAGTGTTCGGGCTAGGGTTAGGGTTAGGGGACGGGAACGGTTTAGGGTCCAGGTGAGGGTCCGACAACGCTTAGGGGGAGCATGCGTGTGAGGGCCCAGGTTAGTGTTAGCGTGCGGGTTAGGATTAGGGGACGGGTGAGGGTCAGGCTTCGGGGAAGGGTTAGGGTTAGGGTTCGGGCTAGGGTTAGGGTTAGGGGACGGGGACGGCTTAGGGTCCAATTGAGGGTCCGACAACGCTTTAGGGGGAGTGAGCGTGTGAGGGCGCGGGTTAGTGTTAGCGTACGGGTTAGGATTAGGGGACGGGTGAGGGTCAGGCTTCGGGGAAGGGTTAGGGTTAGGGTTCGGGCTAGGGTTAGGGTTAGGGGACGGGGACGGTTTAGGGTCCAGGTGAGGGTCTGACAACGCTTTAGGGGGAGCGTGCGTGTGAGGGCGCGAGTTAGTGTGAGCGTACGGGTTAGGATTAGGGGACGGGTGAGGGTCAGGCTTCGGGGAAGGGTTAGGGTTAGGGTTCGGGCTAGGGTTAGGGTTAGGGGACGGGGACGGTTTAGGGTCCAGGTGAGGGTCCGACAACGCTTTAGGGGGAGCGTGCGTGTGAGGGCGCGGGTTAGTGTTAGCGTACGGGTAAGGATTAGGGGACGGGTGAGGGTCAGGCTTCGTTGAAGGGTTAGGGTTAGGGTTCGGGCTAGGGTTAGGGTTAGGGGACGGGGACGGTTTAGGGTCCAGTTGAGGGTCCGACAACGCTTTAGGGGGAGCGTGCGTGTGAGGGCGCGGGTTAGTGTTAGCGTACGGGTTAGGATTAGGGGACGGGTGAGGGTCAGGCTTCGGGGAAGTGTTAGGGTTAGGGTTCGGGCTAGGGTTAGGGTTAGGGGAAGGGGACGGTTTAGGGTTCAGGTGAGGGTCCGACAAAGCTTTAGGGGGAGCGTGCGTGTGAGGGCACGGGTTAGTGTGAGCGCACGGGTTAGGATTAGGGGACAGGTGAGGGTCAGGCTTCGGGGAAGTGTTAGGGTTAGTGTTCGGTCTAGGGTTAGGGTTAGGGGATGGGGACGGTTTAGGGTCCAGGTGAGGGTCCGACAACGCTTTAGGGGGAGCGTGCGTGTGAGGGCGCGGGTTAGTGTGAGCCTACGGGTTAGGATTAGGGGACGGGTGAGGGTCAGGCTTCGGGGAAGGGTTAGGGTTAGGGTTCGGGCTAGGGTTAGGGTTAGGGGACGGGGACGGTTTAGGGTCCAGGTGATGGACCGACAACGCTTTAGGGGGAGCGTGCGTGTGAGGGCGCGGGTTAGTGTTAGCGTACGGGTTAGGATTAGGGGACGGGTGAGGGTCAGGCTTCAGGGAAGGGTTAGGTTTATGGTTCGGGCTAGGGGTAGGGTTAGGGGACGGGGACGGTTTAGGGTGCATGTGAGGGTCCGACAAAGCTTTAGGGGGAGCATGCGTATGAGGGCGCGGCTTAGTGTGAGCCTACGGGTTAGGATTAGGTGACGGGTGAGGGTCAGGCTTCGGGGAAGTGTTAGGGTTAGGGTTCGGGCTAGGGGTAGGGTTAGGGGACGGGGACGGTTTAGGGTCCAGGTGAGGGTCCGACAACGCTTTAGGGGGAGCGTGCGTGTGAGGGCGCGAGTTAGTGTGAGCGTACGGGTTAGGATAGGGGACGGGTGAGGGTCAGGCTTCGGGGAAGAGTTAGGGTTAGGGTTCGGGCTAGGGTTAGGGTTACGGGACGGGGACGGTTTAGTGTCCAGGTGAGGGTCCGACAACGCTTTAGGGGGAGCGTGCGTGTGACGGCGCGGGTTAGTGTTAGTGTACGGGTTAGGATTAGAGGACGGGTGAGGGTCAGGGTTCGGGGAAGGGTTAGGATTAGGGTTCGGGCTAGGGTTAGGGTTAGGGGACGGGGACGGTTTAGGGTCCAGGTGAGGGTCCGACAACGCTTTACGGGGAGCGTGCGTGTGAGGGCGCGGGTTAGTGTGAGCCTACGGGTTAGGATTAGGGGACGGGTGAGTGTCAGGGTTCGGGGAAGGTTTAGGGTTAGGGTTCGGGCTAGGGTTAGGGTTAGGGGACGGGGACGGTTTAGGGTCCAGATGAGGGTCCGACAACGCTTTAGGGGGAGCGTGCGTGTGAGGGCGCGGGTTAGTGTTAGCGTACGGGTTAGGATTAGGGGACGGGTGAGGGTCAGGCTTCGGGGAAGGGTTAGGGTTCGGGCTAGGGTTAGGGTTAGGGGATGGGGATGGTTTAGGGTCCAGGTGAGGGTCCGACAACGCTTTAGGGGGAGCGTGCGTGTGAGGGCGCGGGTTAGTGTGAGCCTACTGGTTAGGATTAGGGGACGGGTGAGGGTCAGGCTTCGGGGAAGGGTTAGGGTTAGGGTTCGGTCTAGGGTTAGGGTTAGGGGACGGGGACGGTTTAGGGTCGAGGTGAGGGTCCGACAACGCTTTAGGGGGAGCGTGCGTGTGAGGGCGCGGGTTAGTGTGAGCCTACGGGTTAGGATTAGTGGACGGGTGAGGGTCAGGCTTCGGGGAAGTGTTAGGGTTAGGGTTCGGGCTAGGGTTAGGGTTAGGGGACGGGGACGGTTTAGGGTCCAGGTGAGGGTCCGACAACGCTTTAGGGGGAGCGTGCGTGTGAGGGCGCGGGTTAGTTTGAGCGTACGGGTTAGGATTAGGGGACGGGTGAGGGTCAGGCTTCGGGGAAGGGTTAGGGTTAGGGTTCGGCCTAGGGTTAGGGTTAGGGGACGGGGACGGTTTAGGGTCCAGGTGAGGGTCCGACAACGCTTTAGGGGGAGCGTGCGTGTGAGGGCGTGGGTTAGTGTTAGCGTACGGGTAAGGATTAGGGAACGGGTGAGGGTCAGGCTTCGTTGAAGGGTTAGGGTTAGGGTTCGGGCTAGGGTTAGGGTTAGGGGACGGGGACGGTTTAGGGTCCAGTTGAGGGTCCGACAACGCTTTAGGGGGAGCGTGCGTGTGAGGGCGCGGGTTAGTGTTAGCGTACGGGTTAGGATTAGGGGACGGGTGAGGGTCAGGCTTCGGGGAAGTGTTAGGGTTAGGGTTCGGGCTAGGGTTAGGGTTAGGGGAAGGGGACGGTTTAGGGTTCAGGTGAGGGTCCGACAACGCTTTAGGGGGAGCGTGCGTGTGAGGGCACGGGTTAGTGTGAGCGCACGGGTTAGGATTAGGGGACAGGTGAGGGTCAGGCTTCGGGGAAGTGTTAGGGTTAGTGTTCGGTCTAGGGTTAGGGTTAGGGGATGGGGACGGTTTAGGGTCCATGTGAGGGTCCGACAACGCTTTACGGGGAGCGTGCGTGTGAGGGCGCGGGTTAGTGTGAGCCTACGGGTTAGGATTAGGGGACGGGTGAGTGTCAGGGTTCGGGGAAGGTTTAGGGTTAGGGTTCGGGCTAGGGTTAGGGTTAGGGGACGGGGACGGTTTAGGGTCCAGATGAGGGTCCGACAACGCTTTAGGGGGAGCGTGCGTGTGAGGGCGCGGGTTAGTGTTAGCGTACGGGTTAGGATTAGGGGACGGGTGAGGGTCAGGCTTCGGGGAAGGGTTAGGGTTAGGGTTCGGGCTAGGGTTAGGGTTAGGGGATGGGGATGGTTTAGGGTCCAGGTGAGGGTCCGACAACGCTTTAGGGGGAGCGTGCGTGTGAGGGCGCGGGTTAGTGTGAGCCTACTGGTTAGGATTAGGGGACGGGTGAGGGTCAGGCTTCGGGGAAGGGTTAGGGTTAGGGTGCGGGCTAGGGTTAGGGTTAGGGGACGGGGACGGTTTAGGGTCCAGGTGAGGGTCCGACAATGCTTTAGAGGGAGCGTGCGTGTGAGGGCGTGGGTTAGTGTGAGTCTACGGGTTAGGATTAGGGGACGGGTGAGTGTCAGGCTTCGGGGAAGGGTTAGGGTTAGGGTTCGGGCTAGGGTTAGGGTTACGGGATGGGGACGGTTTAGGGTCCAGGTGAGGGTACGCCAACGCTTTAGGGAGAGCGTGCGTGTGAGGGCGCGGGTTAGTGTTAGCGTTCGGTTTAGGATTAGGGGACGGGTGAGGGTTAGGCTTCGGGGAAGGCTTAGGGTTAGGGTTCGGGCTAGGGTTAGGGTTAGGGGACGGGGACGGTTTAGGGTCCAGGTGAGGGTCCGACAACGCTTTAGGGGGAGCGTGCGTGTGAGGGCGCGGGTTAGTGTTAGCGTACGGGTTAGGATTAGGGGACGGGTGAGGGTAGGCTTCGGGGAAGGGTTAGGGTTAGGGTACGGGCTAGGTTTAGGGATAGGGGACGGGGACGGTTTAGGGTCCAGGTGATGGTCCGACAACGCTTTAGGTGGAGCGTGCGTGTGAGGGCGCGGGTTAGTGTGAGCCTACGGGTTAGGATTAGGGGACGGGTGAGGGTCAGGCTTCGGGGAAGGGTTAGGGTTAGGGTTCGGGCTAGGGTTAGGGTTAGGGGACGGGGACGGTTTAGGGTCCAGGTGAGGGCCCGACAACACTTTAGGGGGAGCGTACGTGTGAGGGCGTGGCTTAGTGTGAGCCTACGGGTTAGGATTAGGGGACGGCTGAGGGTCAGGCTTCGGGGAAGGGTTAGGGTTAGGGTTCGGGCTAGGGTTAGGGTTAGGGTACGGGGACGGTTTAGGGTCCAGGTGAGGGTCCGACAACGCTTTAGGGGGAGCGTGCGTGTGAGGGTGCGGCTTAGTGTGAGCGTACGGTTTAGGATTAGGGGACGGGTGAGGGTCAGACTTCGGGGAAGGGTTAGGGTTAGGGTTCGGGCTAGGGTTAGGGTTAGGGTACGGGGACGGTTTAGGGTCCAGGTGAGGGTCCGACAACGCTTTAGGGGGAGCGTGCGTGTGAGGGCGCGGGTTAGTGTTACCGTACAGGTTAGGATTATTGGACAGTTGAGCGTCAGGCTTCGGGGAAGGGTTAGGGTTAGGGTTCGGGCTAGGGTTAGGGTTAGGGGACGGGGACGGTTTAGGGTCCAGGTGAGGGTCCGACAACGCTTTAGGGGGAGCGTGCGTGTGAGGTTGAGGGTTAGTGTTAGCGTACGTCTTAGGATTAGGGGACGGGTGAGGGTCATGCTTCCGGGAAGGGTTAGGGTTAGGGTTCGGGCTAGGGTTAGGGTTAGGGGACGGGGACGGTTTAGGGTCCAGGTGAGGGTCCGAAAACGCTTTAGGGGGATCGTGCGTGTGAGGGCGCGGGTAAGTGTGAGCCTACGGGTTAGGATTAGGTGACGGGTGAGGGTCAGGCTTCGGGGAAGTGTTAGGATTAGGGTTCGGGCTAGGGTTAGGGTTAGGGGACGGGGACGGTTTAGGGTCCAGGTGAGGGTCCGACAACGCTTTAGGGGGAGCGTGCGTGTGAGGGCGCGGGTTAGTGTTACCGTACGGGTTAGGATTAGGGGACGGGTGAGCGTCAGGCTTCGGGGAAGTGTTAGGGTTAGGGTTCGGGCTAGGGTTAGGGTTAGGGGACGGGGACGGTTTAGGGTCCAGGTGAGGGTCCGACAACGCTTTAGGGGGAGCGTGCGTGTGAGGGCGTGGGTTAGTGTTAGCGTACGGGTTAGGATTAGGGGACGGGTGAGGGTCAGGCTTCGGGGAAGGGTTAGGGTTAGGGTTCGGGCTAGGGTTAGGGTTAGGGGACGGGGACGGTTTAGGGTCGAGGTGAGGGTCCGACAACGCTTTAGGGGGAGCGTGCGTGTGTGGGCGCGGGTTAGTGTTAGCGTACGGGTTAGGATTAGGGGACGGGTGAGGGTCAGGCTTCGGGGAAGTGTTAGGGTTAGGGTTCGGGCTAGGGTTAGGGTTAGGGGACGGGGACGGTTTAGGGTCCAGGTGAGTGTCCGACAACGCTTTAGGGGGAGCGTGCGTGTGAGGGCGCGGGTTAGTGTTAGCGTACGGCTTAGGATTAGGGGACGGGTGAGAGTCATGCTTCGGGGAAGGGTTAGGGTTAGGGTTCGGGCTAGGGTTAGGGTTAGGGGACGGGGACGGTTTAGGGTCCAGGTGAGGGTCCGACAACGCTTTAGGGGGAGCATGCGTGTGAGGGCCCGGGTTAGTGTTAGCGTGCGGGTTAGGATTAGGGGACGGGTGAGGGTCAGGCTTCGGGGAAGGGTTAGGGTTAGGGTTCGGGCTAGGGTTAGGGTTAGGGGACGGGGACGGCTTCGGGTCCAATTGAGGGTCCGACAACGCTTTAGGGGGAGCGTGCGTGTGAGGGCGCGAGTTAGTGTTAGCATACGGGTTAGGATTAGGGGACGGGTGAGGGTCAGGCTTCGGGGAAGGGTTAGGGTTAGGGTTCGGGCTAGGGTTAGAGTTAGGGTACGGGGACGGTTTAGCGTCAATGTGAGGTTCCGACAATGCTTTAGGGGGAGCGTGTGTGTGAGGGCGCGGAACAGTGTGAGCCTACGGGTTAGGATTAGGGGACGGGTGAGAGTCAGGCTTCGGGGAAGGGTTAGGGTTAATGTTCGGGCTAGGGTTAGGGTTAGGGGACGGGGACGGTTTAGGGTCCAGGTGAGGGTCCGACAACGCTTTAGGGGGAGCGTGCGTGTGAGGGCGAGGGTTAGTGTGAGCCTACGGGTTAGGATTAGGGGACGGGTGAGGGTCAGGCTTCGGGGAAGTGTTAGGGTTAGGGTTCGGGCTAGGGTTAGGGTTAGGGGACGGGGACGGTTTAGGGTCCAGGAGAGGGTCCGACAACGCTTTACGGGGAGCGTGCGTGTGAGGGCGTGGGTTAGTGTTACCGTAGGGGTTAGGATTAGGGGACGGGTGAGCGTCAGGCTTCGGGGAAGGGTTAGGGTTAGGGTTCGGGCTAGTGTTAGGGTTACGGGACGGGGACGGTTTAGGGTCCAGGTGAGGGTCCGACAACGCTTTAGGGAGAGCGTCCGTGTGAGGGCGCGGGTTAGTGTTAGCGTACGGCTTAGGATTAGGGGACGGGTGAGGGTCATGCTTCGGGGAAGGTTTAGGGTTAGGGTTCGGGCTAGGGTTAGGGTTAGGGGACAGGGACGGTTTAGGGTCCAGGTGAGGGTCCGACAACGCTTTAGGGGGATCGTGCGTGTGAGGGCGCGGGTTAGTGTGAGCCTACGGGTTAGGATTAGGTGACGGTTGAGGGTCAGGCTTCGGGGAAGGGTTAGGGTTAGGGTTCGGGCTAGGGTAAGGGTTAGGGGACGGGGACGGTTTAGGGTCCAGGTGAGGTTTCGACAACGCTTTAGGGGGAGCGTGCGTGTGAGGGCGCGGGTTAGTGTTACCGTACGGGTTAGGATTAGGGGACGGGTGAGCGTCAAGCTTCGGGGAAGGGTTAGGGTTAGGGTTCGGGCTAGGGTTAGGGTTAGGGGACGGGGACGGTTTAGGGTCCAGGTGAGGGTCCGACAACGCTTTAGGGGGAGCGTGCGTGTGAGGGCGCGGATTAGTGTGAGCCTACGGGTTAGGATTAGGGGACGGGTGAGGGTCAGGCTTCGGGGAAGTGTTAGGGTTAGTGTTCGGGCTAGGGTTAGGGTTAGGGGACGGGAACGGTTTAGGGTCCAGGTGAGGGTCCGACAACGCTTAGGGGGAGCATGCGTGTGAGGGCCCAGGTTAGTGTTAGCGTGCGGGTTAGGATTAGGGGACGGGTGAGGGTCAGGCTTCGGGGAAGGGTTAGGGTTAGGGTTCGGGATAGGGTTAGGGTTAGGGGACGGGGACGGCTTAGGGTCCAATTGAGGGTCCGACAACGCTTTAGGGGGAGTGTGCGTGTGAGGGCGCGGGTTAGTGTTAGCGTACGGGTTAGGATTAGGGGACGGGTGAGGGTCAGGCTTCGGGGAAGGGTTAGGGTTAGGGTTCGGGTTAGGGTTAGGGTTAGGGGACGGGGACGGTTTAGGGTCCAGGTGAGGGTCCGACAACGCTTTAGGGGGATCGTGCGTGTGAGGGCGCGGGTTAGTGTGAGCCTACGGGTTAGGATTAGGTGACGAGTGAGGGTCAGGCTTCGGGGAAGGGTTAGGGTTAGGGTTCGGGCTAGGGTTAGGGTTAGGGGACGGGGACGGTTTAGGGTCCAGGTGAGGGTCCGACAACGCTTTAGGGGGAGCGTGCGTGTGAGGGCGCGGGTTAGTGTTAGCGTACGGGTTAGGATTAGGGGACGGGTGAGGGTCAGGCTTCGTTGAAGGGTTAGGGTTAGGGTTCGGGCTAGGGTTAGGGTTAGGGGACGGGGACGGTTTAGGGTCCAGGTGAGGGTCCGACAACGCTTTAGGGGGAGCGTGCGTGTGAGGGCGCGGGTTAGTGTTAGCGTACGGGTTAGGATTAGGGGACGGGTGAGGGTCAGGCTTCGGGGAAGGGTTAGGGTTAGGGTTCGGGCTAGGGTAAGGGTTAGGGGACGGGGACGGTTTAGGGTCCAGGTGAGGGTCCGACAACGCTTTAGGGGGAGCGTGCGTGTGAGGGCGCGGGTTAGTGTTAGTGTACGGATTAGGATTAGGGGACGTGTGAGGGTCAGGCTTCGGGGAAGGGTTAGGGTTAGGGTTCGGGCTAGGGTTAGGGTTAGGGTACGGGGACGGTTTAGGGTCCAGTTGAGGGTCCGACAACGCTTTAGGGGGATCGTACGTGTGAGGGCGCGGGTTAGTGTGAGCCTACGGGTTAGGATTAGGTGACGGGTAAGGGTCAGGCTTCGGGGAAGGGTGAGGGTTAGGGTTCGGGCTAGGGTTAGGGTTAGGGGACGGGGACGGTTTAGGGTCCAGGTGAGGGTCCGACAACGCTTTAGGGGGAGCGTGCGTGTGAGGGCGCGGGTAAGTGTGAGCCTACGCGTTAGGATTAGGGGACGGGTGAGGGTCAGGCTTCGGGGAAGTGTTAGGGTTAGGGTTCGGGCTAGGTTTAGGTTTAGGGGATGGGGACGGTTTAGGGTCCAGGTGAGGGTCCAACAACGCTTTAGGGGGAGCATGCGTGTGAGGGCCCGAGTTAGTGTTAGCGTGCGGGTTAGGATTAGGGGACGGGTGAGGGTCAGGCTTCGGGGAAGGGTTAGGGTTAGGGTTCGGGCTAGGGTTAGGGTTAGGGGACGGGGACGGCTTAGGGTCAATTTGAGGGTCCGACAACGCTTTAGGGGGAGCGTGCGTGTGAGGGCGCGGGTTAGTGTTAGCGTACGGGTTAGGATTAGGGGACGGGTGAGGGTCAGGCTTCGGGGAAGGTTTAGGGTTAGGGTTCGGTCTAGGGTTAGGGTTAAGGGACGGGGACGGTTTAGGGTCCAGGTGAGGGTCCGACAACGCTTTAGGGGGAGCATGCGTGTGAGGGCCCGGTTAGTGTTAGCGTGCGGGTTAGGATTAGGGGACGGGTGAGGGTCAGGCTTCGGGGAAGGGTTAGGGTTAGGGTTCGGGCTAGGGTTAGGGTTAGGGGACGGGGACGGTTTAGGGTCCAGGAGAGGGTCCGACAACGCTTTAGGCGGAGCGTGCGAGTGAGGGCGCGGGTTAGTGTTACCGTACGGGTTAGGATTAGGGGACGGGTGAGGGTCAGGCTTCGGGGAAGGGTTAGGGTTAGGGTTCGGGCTAGGGTTAGGGTTAGGGGACGGGGACGGTTTAGGGTCCAGGTGAGGGTCCGACAACGCTTTAGGGGGAGCGTGCGTGTGAGGGCGCGGGTTAGTGTGAGCCTACGGGTTAGGATGAGGGGACGGGTGAGGGTCAGGCTTCGTTAAAGGGTTAGGGTTAGGTTTCGGGCTAGGGTTAGGGTTAGGGTACGGGGACGGTTTAGGGTCCAGGTGAGGGTCCGACAACGTTTTAGGGGGAGCGTGCATGTGAGGGCGCGGGTTAGTGTGAGCCTACGGGTTAGGATTAGGTGACGGGTGAGGGTCAGGCTTCGGGGAAGGGTTAGGGTTAGGGTTCGGGCTAGGGTTAGGGTTAGGGGACGGGGACGGTTTAGGGTCCAGGTGAGGGTCCGACAACGCTTTAGGGGGAGCGTGCGTGTGAGGGCGCGGGTTAGTGTTAGCGTACGGGTTAGGATTAGGGGACGGGTGAGGGTCAGGCTTCGGGGAAGGGTTAGGGTTAGGGTTCGGGCTAGGGTTAGGGTTAGGGGACGGGGACGGTTTAGGGTCCAGGTGAGGGTCCGACAACGCTTTAGGGGGAGCGTGCATGTGAGGGCGCGGGTTAGTGTGAGCCTACGGGTCAGGATTAGGGGACGGGTGAGGGTCAGGCTTCGTTGAAGGGTTAGGGTTAGGGTTCGGGCTAGGGTTAGGGTTAGGGGACGGGGACGGTTTAGGGTCCAGGTGAGGGTCCGACAACGCTTTAGGGGGAGCGTGCGTGTGAGGGCGCGGGTTAGTGTGAGCCTACGGGTTAGGATTAGGGGACGGGTGAGGGTCAGGCTTCGGGGAAGTGTTAGGGTTAGGGTTCGGGCTAGGGTTAAGTTTAGGGGATGGGGACGGTTTAGGGTCCAGGTGAGGGTCCGACAACGCTTTAGGGGGAGCATACGTGTGAGGGCCCGAGTTAGTGTTAGCGTGCGGGTTAGGATTAGGGGACGGGTGAGGGTCAGGCTTCGGGGAAGGGTTAGGGTTAGGGTTCGGGCTAGGGTTAGGGTTAGGGGACGGGGACGGCTTAGGGTCAAATTGAGGGTCTGACAACGCTTTAGGGGGAGCGTGCGTGTGAGGGCGCGGGTTAGTGTTAGCGTACGGATTAGGATTAGGGGACGGGTGAGGGTCAGGCTTCGGGGAAGGGTTAGGGTTAGGGTTCGGGCTAGGGTTAGGGTTAGGGGACGGGGACGGTTTAGAGTCCAGGTGAGGGTCCGACAACGCTTTAGGGGGAGCATTCGTGTGAGGGCCCGGGTTAGTGTTATCGTGCGGGTTAGGATTAGGGGACGGGTGAGGGTCAGGCTTCGGGGAAGGGTTAGGGTTAGGGTTCGGTCTAGGGTTAGGGTTAGGGTACGGGGACGGTTTAGGGTCCAGGTGAGGGTCCGACAACGCTTTAGGGGGAGCGTGCGTGTGAGGGCGCGGGTTAGTGTGAGCCTACGGGTTAGGATTAGGGGACGGGTGAGGGTCAGGCTTCGTTTAAGGGTTAGGGTTAGGGTTCGGGCTAGGGTTAGGGTTAGGGTACGGGGACGGTTTAGGGTCCAGGTGAGTGTCCGACAACGTTTTAGGGGGAGCGTGCGAGTGAGGGCGAGGGTTAGTGTGAGCCTACGGGTTAGGATTAGGTGACGGGTGAGGGTCAGGCTTCGGGGAAGGGTTAGGGTTAGGGTTCGGGCTAGGGTTAGGGTTAGGGTACGGGGACGGTTTAGGGTCTAGGTGAGGGTCCGACAACGCTTTAGGGGGAGCGTGCGTGTGAGGGCGCGGGTTAGTGTTAGCGTACGGGTTAGGATTAGGGGACGGGTGAGGGTCAGGCTTCGGGGAAGGGTTACGGTTAGGGTTCGGGCTAGGGTTAGGGTTAGGGTTAGGGGACGGTTTAGGGTCCAGGAGAGGGTCCGACAACGCTTTAGGGGGAGCGTGCGTGTGAGGGCGCGGGTTAGTGTTACCGTACGGGTTAGGATTAGGGGATGGGTGAGGGTCAGACTTCGGGGAAGTGTTAGGGTTAGGGTTCGGGTTAGGGTTAGGGGACGGGGACGGTTTAGGGTCCAGGTGAGGGTCCGACAACGTTTTAGGGGGAGCGTGCGTGTGAGGGCGCGGGTTAGTGTGAGCCTACGGGTTAGGATTAGGTGACGGGTGAGGGTCAGGCTTCGGGGAAGGGTTAGGGTTAGGGTTCGGGGTAGGGTTAGGGTTAGGGGATGGGGACGGTTTAGGGTCCAGGTGAGGGTCCGACAACGCTTTAGGGGGAGCGTGCGTGTGAGGGCGCGGGTTAGTGTTAGTGTACGGCTTAGGATTAGGGGACGGGTGAGGGTCATGCTTCGGGGAAGGTTTAGGGTTAGGGTTCGGGCTAGGGTTAGGGTTAGGGGACGGGGACGGTTTAGAGTGCAGGTGAGGGTCCGACAACGCTTTAGGGGGAGCATGCCTGTGAGGGCCCGGGTTAGTGTTAGCGTGCGGGTTAGGATTAGGGGACGGGTGAGTGTCAGGCTTCGGGGAAGGGTTAGGGTTAGTGTTCGGTCTAGGGTTAGGGTTAGGGTACGGGGACGGTTTAGGGTCCAGGTGAGGGTCCGACAACGCTTTAGGGGGAGCGTGCGTCTGAGGGCGCGGGTTAGTGTGAGCCTACGTGTTAGGATTAGGGGACGGGTGAGTGTCAGGCTTCGTTGAAGGGTTAGGGTTAGGGTTCGGGCTAGGGTTAGGGTTAGGGTACGGGGACGGTTTAGGGTCCAGGTGAGGGTCCGACAACGTTTTAGGGGGAGCGTGCGTGTGAGGGCGCGGGTTAGTGTGAGCCTACGGGTTAGGATTAGGTGACGGGTGAGGGTCAGGCTTCGGGGAAGGGTTAGGGTTAGGGTTCGGGATAGGGTTAGGGTTAGGGTACGGGGACGGTTTAGGGTCCAGGAGAGGGTCCGACAACGCTTTAGGGGGAGCGTGCGTGTGAGGGCGCGGGTTAGTGTTAGCGTACGGGTTAGGATTAGGGGACGGGTGAGGGTCAGGCTTCGGGGAAGGGTTAGGGTTAGGGTTCGGGCTAGGATTAGGGTTAGGGGACGGGGACGGTTTAGGGTCCAGGTGAGGGTCCGACAACGCTTTAGGGGGAGCGTGTGTGTGAGGGCGCGGGTTAGTGTGAGCCTACGGGTTAGGATTAGGGGACGGGTGAGGGTCAGGCTTCGGGCAAGTGTTAGGGTTAGGGTACGGGCTAGGGTTAGGTTTAGGGGATGGGGACGGTTTAGGGTCCAGGTGAGGGTCCGACAACGCTTTTGGGGGAGCATGCGTGTGAGGGCCGAGTTAGTGTTAGCGTGCGGGTTAGGATTAGGGGACGGGTGAGGGTCAGGCTTCGGGGAAGGGTTAGGGTTAGGGTTCGGGCTAGGGTTAGGGTTAGGGGACGGGGACGGCTTAGGGTCAAATTGAGGGTCCGACAACGCTTTAGGGGGAGCGTGCGTGTGAGGGCGCGGGTTAGTGTTAGCGTACGGGTTAGGATTAGGGGACGGGTGAGTGTCAGGCTTCGGGGAAGGGTTAGGGTTAGGGTTCGGGCTAGGGTTAGGGTTAGGGGACGGGGACGGTTTAGGGTCCAGGTGAGGGTCCGACAATGCTTTAGGGGGAGCATGCGTGTGAGGGCCCGGGTCAGTGTTAGCGTGCGGGTTAGGATTAGGGGACGGGTGAGGGTCAGGCTTCGGGGAAGGGTTAGGGTTAGGGTTCGGGCTAGGGTTAGGGTTAGGGGACGG
>NW_026783376.1:95000-109000 GCF_949774975.1 Lagenorhynchus albirostris | reverse complement strand
GGTCAGCCGGGCGCACACACGAGAGCCGGCGCGCAGGCCCAAGCGGGCGGCTCAAGTGGCAAGGGCCGGTTCGGGCGCCAGACGGCGGCCCAAAGCCCAGCGCCCTGCGCGCGTCCAGAGTCCCAGAACCCCCAGCGAGAGACGCCAGAGGAGACCGTGTCAGCACCTACCTGGTGGTAAAAAAGGCCCATTTCAGGCGAAAAAAATCACGGCGCCCGGCAGCGGGGCCCATCCACGAACCTCGGGGGGGCTCCCCGGGACCTCGGCCCGGCTACCTCTCCCCAACACCTCCCCATCCACAGCAGCCCCGGAGCTCTCTCGGGGCCATCTGGTCGACCCGAGGAGCGCGGGGGGGGGGGGGGGGGGGGGCGGGGCGGGGCGGGAGGGGCGGGAAAACGTGGCAGAGGCAGCGAGCGGGCCGGGGTCGCCCTCCCCGGATCGCCCGCGCGAGCAGGTACCGTACCGCGGTCCCTCCGAGTCCCCGGGCGAAGACTTGGTTAAAGAAAAGGAACTATCCCACTCTGCCGCCTCTGACGAGCGGGGCCCACGAGGGACCGCGCCCGGGCCCAGGCCGCCCTATCCGGGCCACCCAGTACGACTCGGGCCGGTCCCCACCGCCACCCCCACCCCGGGCCGGGACTCGCGGTGGAGGAGGGGGCGGCGGAGGGTGAGAAAATGTCGCGTCCGCCGACCGGGACACACGTGGGCCCGCTAAAGGGCCGGGTGCGCCCTCCCCGGCCACCCGCGCGAGCAGGTCCCGGTCCGTCCGCGTCCCCGGACCCAGGGGGACTTGGAAACATTTTCGCACGGAGGCACCTCCCAGGCGACCGGAGCCCACGAGGGACCGCACCCGGGCCCGGGCCTCTCTCTCCGGGTCACCCCTCGCGGCCCAGCCCGGTCCCCACCTCCGGAGTCCGACTCGGAAAAGCATCGGTCAGAGAGAATCCGACCACCGGGACCCACGCGCGCCCGCCAACG
Source organism: Lagenorhynchus albirostris (assembly GCF_949774975.1). NCBI lineage: Eukaryota > Metazoa > Chordata > Mammalia > Artiodactyla > Delphinidae > Lagenorhynchus > Lagenorhynchus albirostris. The sequence goes on along the minus strand of NW_026783376.1, from coordinate 108,022 downwards.
AGCCCGTCGCGCCCTCCACCGGCCTAAACGCACGGGCACGGGCACGGGCCGGTCCCCACCTCCGGAGCGGGGCGCTGTGGGGACCGGGCGGTGGGGGGGGGAGAGGGAGGGAGGGAGGGAGGGAAGGAAGGAAGGAAGGAAGGAAGGGAGGAAGGAAGGAAGGAAGGGAGGAAGGAAGGAAGGAAGGAGGGTCGGGTGGCCGGGTCGGTCCCCGCGGCCGGATGCTGGTCGACCAGGCCAGGCGGCCCCACAGACCGGCTCGAGAGCGCGGCGACAGTCACACCCTCATAGGCCTGCACGCCCAATCTCAAGCGACAGCAGGAGGCGCCCACGCCTGGGCGCCACCGGGACAGTCACCGCCAGCGTCGCCCGGCTCCCGGAACTCTGCCTCGGGCCCGGCGGCCGAGTCACAGCCCTCACGAAGGTCGCCGAAGCTCCAGAGACAAGGGACAATATAAAAGCGGCCGCCAGGTGGCTCCCGACAACGGCTCCAACGTCCCCGGGCCGGGTTCCCTGTCGCCGGCCGGCCACCGAGGATGCGGCAGCGCCGGGCCGCCCAAACGCCCGAGCTCAGCCCGCCGGGGCGAGCCGGCGGGCGTCTGGCGCGGCCCCGAGGCGTCCGTCTCGGAGCTAGCTCCCGGGACGGCACGACACGGCGCGACCCCGGCAGCAGACCGGGGGGTGGGGGGGGGGGTGGCCTGGGAAGCTGGGAAGACGTCGCCGGGAGGCCGCCTCGAAGGAAACGCGCTCCCCACGCGACTCCTCGGCGGGGGCAAATCCCACGGAGACGCCGGCGGGGCCCGGGGCGGCCGGCACGGGGTGCCCAGAGGGTCACGAGCAAGATCCCCGGCTGCCCGGACGGAGGGAGGGAGGGAGGGAGGGAGGGAGGGAGGGGGGGGGGAGGGAGGGAGGGAAGGCGGGGACTGGCAAACCGAAACCAGGCAAGCACTCAGAGAACAACGCAGGAATTCATCCTCTCTCGAACGGTGGAGGTCTGTCGGAAGCAGACACGCAAAGCCCAGAACCTAGAAAGGAAAGGAAGGATACCCTCCGACCCCATACATACAAGCGGAAACAAACAACTATCTCTGCCCGGACGGCGACAAAGTCCAAAGACAACACATGGGTGCGTGGGTGGGGAAAACGCACCCGCGGTCACGAGAAAGCATGGATTTCAAAATGGACTGACTGACCACAGTCCACGGGCGGGGGTGGGCGTGGGGGTGGGGGATGGGGGAGGCGGGGCTCGGGGGAATGCGGGCGGGTGGGGGGGCGGGGGGGGAGAGAGGGTGGAGTCCATAGCCATCCACTAAAGAAACTGAGTTCGGGCACATCTACTCAATGCAACACCCCGAGTGCGAGCGTGTGCGTGCGCGCGCGCGCGCGTGCGTGCGTGCGTGCGTGCGTGCGTGCGTGCGTGGAGTGCGGTAAGTATCGACAACGGACTGTCGGACCACCGAGTATCGGACCACCGAGACCACGACACACCATACCAGCGAAGAAGTCAAGCCGTACAACCACTCTGGCCTTCAAAACAAAGGAAAAAGCGTGCACGTACAGTATACGTACGTGCATCGCGTGTGCTTGTGGCACGGGTATACGTGGACGTATGAAGGCCTAGGACAAGCCCAAGCACATCCCGTAAGGGGAGCCTATCCAAAACAGACCAAGGCCTCTCACCACTCAGCTTCCAGAAAACAAGCAACCCAGCGAGGAAAGTGAACTGGAGGCCCAAACTGAACCTTTTCGTTAGGGAAAATAAAGAAAAGAAGAGAAGAGAAGAGAAGAGAAGAGAAGAGAAGAGAAGAGAAGAGGAAAGGAAAGGAAAGGAAAGGAAAGGAAAGGAAAGGAAAGGAAAGGAAAGGAAAGGAAAGGAAGGAAGGAAGGAAGGAAGGAAGGAAGGAAGATAGGAAGATAGGAAGAAAGAGAGAGACAGCGAAAGAGAGAGTGGGAGTGGGAGTGGGAGAGGGAGAGGGGGAGGGAGAGGGAGAGGCAGAGGGAGGGACAGAGAGACGGGGGGGAGAGAGAGAGAGAGTGAGAATGAGAGTTGGAGTGGGAGTGGGAGAGGGAGAGGGGAGGGAGAGGGAGAGGGAGAGGGAGGGAGAGACAGAGGGGGAGAGAGAGAGACAGAGACAGAGAGAAAGAGAGAGAGAGAAAGAAAGAAAGAAAAAGAGAGAGAGAAAGAGAGAAAGAAAGAGAGAAAAAGAAACAGAAAGAGAGAGAGAGAGAAAGAAAGAGAGAAAGAAAGAAAAAGAGAGAGAAAGAGAGAGAGAAAGAGAAAGAAAGAGAGGAAGAGAGGGAAAGAGCGAAAGAGAGAAAGAAAGAGAAAGAGAAAGAGAGAAAGAAAGAGAGCGAAAGAGAGAGAGAGAGAGCAAAAGAGAGAGAAAGAGATAGAGAGAAAGAGAAAGGGAAAGAACAAAAGAGAGAGAGAAAGAGTGAAAGAGAGAAAGGAAGAGAGAGAGAAAGAGAGACCGAGAGAAAGAAAGAGAGCGAAAGAGAGAGAAAGAGAGCGAAAGAGAGAGAAAGAGATAGAGAGAAAGAGAGAGGGAAAGAGCGAAAGAGAGAGAGAAAGAGAGAGGGAAAGAGCGAAAGAGAGAGAGAGTGAAAGAGAGAAAGAAAGAGAGAGAGAAAAAGAGAGCGAGAGAGAGAGAGAGAAAGAAAGAGAGAGGGAAAGAGCGAAAGAGAGAGAGAAAGACAGAGAGAGAGAGAGAGAGAGAGAGAAAGACAGAAAGAAAGAGAGAGAGAAAGAGGGAAAGAGAAAGAGAGAGAGAGAGAAAAGGAAGAAAAGAGAGAAAGAAAGAAAGAAAGAAAGATAGAAAGAAAGAAAGAAAGAAAGAAAGAAAGAAAGAAAGAAAGAAAGAAAGAAAGAAAGAAAGAAAGAAAGAAAGAAAGAAAGAAAAAATCTCTCAACCTAAAAGTTTTTGGAACAAACAGACAACCTATGATTTGGTAGGTAAAAAAAAATATTTTTGGAACGTAAAGTTCTTTGAGACAAGAATGGAGAGGAAAAGAAAAAAAAGACAATAAGAATTCGGAACGCTTAGAAACCTGAATCGGTCACGAACAGGAACTAGGAAGCCATGGTGAACGGGGTCTGTGACACCAGTGTTTCTGGACCGGCAAATGGATGATTCCATTTCATCACGCCTAGAAGCGTACATTTTCACGCAGCATCACTTTTTTAAAATGTTTTTTCCCCAAAGTGATGCTAGAGGTGTGGACTCATACATCGGAACATCTTTAGTCTTTCTGTAATAAGGAGACCGACGTAGGTCGACTGAGACTTGTTGAGCCACGAACGTTTCCATAGGTCATCTTTGGAAACGATCTAGACGTTCCACGAATTCCCTCCCCATCATTCCGCTTACACCAACACTAAAGTTCCTAAAGTGACCCAAAAGGTCTGGGAGAAACTGTTTTCAAGTAGACATACCAAAAAACATAACCTTTCTTAAGGAGTTCCTCCACCTAGAGCTATCGACATCACTTGTTCTAAATCCCATGACGACGAGATGACCCGTGAACATTTCCTGAGACTTTAGACGGTGTCAGCCATCATCCCCAAGTCCTTTTCCTTGCTGACGAACTTGGTTCACTCCCGTGAACTTATTGGATTTGGGGATCGACGTAGATAGAAGAAAAGGATGACCTCGAATGCCGATCACCCCAAAGACATGCCTAGTTTCATAAAACCCATACCTTGACCCTGGCTATTCTCAGCCGGAGGGTTCATCCTAGATCACGTGAACTTGCAAAACCCTTTGGGTCCCTCTCTAGTAGCCTGAATAATTCGGGAGTGCTTCCTCCTAAGCCCTTCAAGAGAGCTCTTTCCCAAGTTAATTGTGGCACTCGGATCCGTACGTAGGAACAGGCCAGCTCTAGAAGGTAGCTACAGACATACCTGTTACCAGGCCCTTCCCCTTCCCAGATTCTTGCACAGCAGTGCCATAGAAACGAAGATCGCTTCCACAAGACTCTAAGGTCAGCAAAGCAAAACTTTTTCTTTTTTAATTTATTTTATTATTATTATTATCATTATTATTATTTTATTAAAAGAGATAGCTGGTACACAAGGGAGAAGGCGGTGGGGGGGGGCGGGGTGGGGGTTGGGGGGGAGAGACACCTCCCCGAGTTGCTCTGATCACGGAAGGGAGAGTTTGTCTCGGGATCACCGATCGTTTCCAGAAATCCTCCAAATTCTCGGATCTGCAGCAGCTGGTTGCACGGTGGCTACCTATGGGGAAGAGCAAGCGCTTCCACGAGGGGAAAGAAGCACATGAGAATTTTCTGCAAGAAAGCACAGGAACAGATAAGGGTTAAATGTACAGTGGAGCTCCTCGTCTTGGGACAACTAGGTATAGTCGTGGGTGTCAACAGAGGTAAAGTTAATCTTTTACTCCCGAGAGCCTCGTGTGTGTGTGTGTGTGTGTGTGTGTGTGTGTGTGTGTGTGTGGGTGTGTGTGGGTGGGTGGGTGGGTGTGGGTGGGTGTGCGGGTGTGTGTCGGAGACTCAGGCCCCCAGGGCCTCTGTTCTTTAGCTGGCAAGGCCTGTTTGGCCCTAGGCCACTCCCCAGTCCTTTTCCAAAATGTCTGTAGGTCTGTCTCATGCGTGCGTGCGTACGTACGTACGTACGTACGTACCTACCTACCTACCTACCTACCTACCTACCTACCTACCTACCTAGAGACCGACATGACCAGAGATTTCATAGCTTTCATTTAAAAACTTGTAGTCAGCCACAAAGCAGGTAGTACAATCGAAAATTCGCTCTCTTGCTTATCTATAAAGAACCGTTGGAATAGGTGACGTTTATTTCCTCCGATGGCTAAGGCTTTTTATTATCTGTGGGGAAAGACTTTTAAGATTCGTGTTGGTCCCGAAGGAGACGGCGAATTAGTGTTTGGGTGAGGGAGCCCTTCCACCGGTTTGTATTCTTAAAGAGACCACTTCCCCCTCCCCTCCCCCCGTTGTTATTTTTGGGGGGTTTTTTTTGGTTTGTTTCCGTTTTGGTTTTTCTGTTTTTTCTTCCTTTCTTTTCTTTTTTTTTTTTCCTTCCCTTTGGTTTCAGGTTCTACCTCATCCAGTCCACTGGCCTTAGTCTCAGTCAGGCCATCGCAGGCTGTGTTCACATTTCGGAGGCGGTAGAGATGTGCAAGATCAAGACAGTTCACCCAGAGAACTGGGCGGCGGGTGCCTTGCTGACATCGAAAAGCTGATCTGCTCATCATGCAGTTCCATTTCCCTTCCTCGTCCTCCTCGTCCTCCTCCTCCACCTCGTCCCCGTCCTCATCCTCCTCCTCGTCGTCCTCCTCCTCGTCCTCCTCCACCTCGTCCTCGTCCTCGTCCTCGTCCTCGTCCTCGTCCTCGTCCTCGTCCTCGTCCTCCTCCTCCTCCTCCTCCTCCTCCCCCTCCTCCTCCTTCTGTGTGATTCTTTCTGTCAAGGAGAAGATTTCCAACTCAAATGCAGACCAAAAGATTTCTAGGTTCCAAAACTTCAGGGTTCCATGGATCATGGTGTTCAAAATCTGCACAGGGCCTTCAATAACGGCCCTCGTTCTCAGCGCACACAAGTCAACCCCAGACCAAGGCACCCTAAGGGCAAAAACCCTCCAAGGTTTCTCCCATTAGACCCCGAACATCAGCACACACCCCCTCCCCCGGTTTCTATTTCGTATCGCGTGCGCTCAGGCAGACGGCAAACACATCGATCGATCATTTTCCTTTAGCGTGTTTCATGAACGTCGCACTGGCCGAAGAAACCTAGGTGTGGAAAAGCTCATCCCTGCGTAAAAGGCTTTGGCTTCTCAGTGAAGGGGTCGAGCCGAGGGACCCAGGCCCCTCTGTCAACTTTTCACTGGATTCATTGGCCTCGCTCTTGTCCCAAGCGACGGCTGGTCAGATTTCTCATGGTCACTTTTTGCCTTCTGGCTTTAGCAAGGGTCTTCAACTGGGGTAAAAAGAGCAGGCTTGTTTGGGGCGCTTTCATGGTGGGGAGGAGGGGGTGGTGGCCCATAGAGGTAGGTCCCTTCGATTCACCCCATCTCAGGTAGTGCCCTATGCAAAACGTTTGCCTTCATACCATCAGGATCCTACCTTTGGAGAGTTTCCCTGCCTTAAACGTCCCCTGCCCTCCGCCTATTCATCCACCATCCACCACCACCCCGCTGACCCGTTCATCCCGTCCATGGTTTTTCTCTTCCGAGAAAGCATGTTACCTACGGCTCGTCCCCAGGCTACGTACGTGTCCATTCACCTCCTGAAAGACATGTCTCGGTCACCTCCGAGAGAGTTCTTGGCAGTGAGGAATAAAACCGCCACCGTCAAGGTCCGCGTGCAGGTTTCTGCGTGGACCTCAGCCGTTCGACTCCCCGCGTCACCTCGGGTCCATTCATAGCAAGGAGTCCTCCGAGGGCCGGGTCTTACGGTGAGAGTGTGTTTGGCTGTGAAAAACACCACCCCTGTTCACAGAGTTCCCCAAAACGGGGGGGTGGGGGTTTGGGGGGTTGGGATGGGGGTCGGGGTGGAGCTGAGGAGGGCACGGCACGTCAGCATACCGAAGCGTCCGGAACCTCGAGGAGGCGGGCAAGGAAGGAAGATGTCCCCGGGACAAAACCTTCCCTCCCCGTCCTTAGGGTCGATGGCTGGACCTGAGAATTCCATGGACACGAGACGGATTTGTGAAACCAGAATTCCAAGAAAGGGGACCTGGCTGGCCGAGACCCCAAAATGAGTCTCTTTGGGGTTTGTTAGGGCGGCAGGCCAGGAGACACCCACCGTGTTCCACCCGACTCCCAAATGGGGCGAGTTTATCGAAGAAAAAAAAAAAAAAGCCAAACCCAAAGCAAACACACACGCAGACAGAAACCCCACCAAACACACACACACACACACACACACACACACACACACACACACACACACACACACACACACACACACACACACACACACACACAACTCTGGGTGCGCTATCTGCTGTCCACGATTTCCCGTGCCTTTTGGACATGGCTGATAGAGATGGACATGAAACGGCAGGACAGCAAGCTGGCATCTCGGCCGGCCTAGAGAAGTTTCCCGAGTGAAATATCAGAACCAGGGCGGGGTGGGGATGGGGGGCGCAGAGGGAGGCGGGGAAGGGGGGCCCACGTCACCTGGGAGAGAAGCGGGGGGAGGGGGGCGCTGACCGACCTCGGTTCACCCCGTGCCCCTCCGGCCGAGAACCTGCCTTCGCTTCGTGCCCTCAGGTGTGTGAGAGGAACAGGTTTCTTTCCCATAACTACCAACACATCATTTCAGTCTTGTTTGTGGGTTTCTTTTTGTGTGTTCGTTTTCTGGACGAGGCCAAAGAACCCTTCCAGTGAGTGGAGGCGTGTGTACAAAGGAGGATCTGACAGGACGGGAAGGTGCGGGTCAGTCCCTGTGCCAAGAAACCCAGAGAATCTGTCGTAGCTGAGGCTCGGGCCTTTTGCAGAAATAGGCCAAGAGAGTTCAGAGTTGATCCTTCACTGCCAAACAGTCATCACAGCAGTTTCCTGGAAGGGATTGTGTTACGGGAGCCAGCGTGGTGGCCCTCAGGCCTCAGGCCTCAGGCCTCAGCCCGGCAGGCAGGCAGGCAGGCAGGCAGGCAGGCAGGCAGGCAGGCAGCGGCTATTGTCTGTTGGTCCCGCCCCCACCCCCACCCCCACCCCCGTTCCTTCTCCAGAGCTCCTTCCTAAGTCCCCTGGACTGACCTTTGCCAGGAGCGGGGGAGGGGAGGGGAGGTCCGGACGATTCATTCGGCAGGGCCTCGTTCAATCGCTCCATTCAAATGCAGAAAGCTCTCCGGTCAAGTCGGAGCCTTTGACTTTGCCTCGAGCTTCTCTTTAATGAATGGCTTTGTCTTTTTTTTTCTTTCCCCAATTTCCCCACCCTTAGGCTGTCCCCTCCAAACTGCAGGGAGGGAAGGAGGGAGAGAGGTAAGGGATGGGAGGAGGTTGTGTGAGAAACAGGCCTTTTTTTCCAGGCAAAAGATGTCCCCTCCTTTTCCTAACCCAGGAAACCCCACTACACCATTTGAGAATCATGGACATGCATGGAAGCAGATGTCTTCACTTGAGATCTTCCTCCGCAGGAGGACAGAAAGGCGGGCCAGTGTGTCCCTCTTGTGCTGGCCGGTTCTTAAGTCACTTGAATTCAAAATAATCAATAGAGCATGGAGGCAGATTTTGGGGCGGCCTACTCTGGAGCCCAAGAGTTCCCTCCTCTGAAAGTTCCTTGGAACATATTAAAGCTGAGCTGGTGACTCGTGTGTGTAGGTGTGTGTGTGTGTGTGTGTGTGTGTGTGTGTGTGTGTGTGTGTGTGTGTGTGTGTGTGTGTGTGAGTGAGTGAGTGAGTGAGTGAGTGAGTGAGTGAAGGAGATTTCTAGATGTCAGGGTCGAAGCAACTTTAGAAGTCTGAAACACCTCTGATGATGTCGTCGGGTGTTTGGTTCAAATTTCGGAGTGGCTCTCAAAGAAACAGGCACGAGGATTGTTTCCATAGGAGCCGTTGTGGCCGTTTCGTCAAGTTCTCTAGCTTCCGTTTGCAGAGCTTCAGGCAAAGGGCCATTTTAGTTCTCAGTGAGGCCAAGTCAAAAGGGTGGGAGAAAATGGCAAACGTTCATGGGGATAACGTAGCCAGATATTGGAGGGAACTCAAAAAACTTCGGGATGCAGTCCAGTTTTCAGGTTAAGAACAACACCCTAAGGGAAACGAGTAGCTCCAGAACTTCATATCCACAAGTGAGTGTCCCCGTTTTATGGAAACATAATTTTGGCCTCCAAGTAACGTATGCAAATAACTCGGTTGCCAAGGAACTAAGAAGCCTCACTGAGAGTTTCTGAATTAAGGAAGGTAGGAAGAAAAAGATCAGTGATTCCATCCTGCTGACAGAGGTACAAGTTACCAAATGGATGTCCATCTTTAAAAAGAAAAAAGAAAATTGGGTTTTGTTGGTTTGTTTTTGTTTTTCCTTGTATCTGGAAAACAAAAGATTTAGGAATCAGTCCTAATCCCTCTGTCTCTCTGTCTCTTCTTTCTCTCTGTCTCAGTGTCTCTGTCTCTCTCTGTCTCTGTCTCTCTCTCTCTCTCTCTCTCTCTCTCTCTCCTCTCTCTCTCTCTCCATATATACATATACATATATACATACATGTATATATATATACATATACCTACATACGTGTGTGTGTGTGTGTGTGTGTGTGTGTGTGTGTGTGTGTATAAAGGTATTTTACGTAGGGTTTTTTTTTTTCAGATTCTTTTCTCTCATAGGCTTATTACAAAGTATTGAGTAGAGTTTCCTGTGCTATGTAGTAGGAGGCGCTTGCTTGTTGATTACCGATTTTATGTACAGTCATGTGTACATGTTCATCCCAACCCCCTAAGTTATCCCCCGCTTCCCCAATCCGTCCTACTTTACACAAGTAGTCATACACATTATCATCCTGTTCATCAGTTCATTCAACCCCGTGTAAGTCATCCTTGTTCTCCTTGGAGTCCAGTCTTTCCATCGGTTCTGCCGACCTTGCCTGATGATCGAGCGTGACTGGACGAGTGACGGTTCCAAAAAGTTTGCAAGAGCTTCTGTGAAGGATTGTAGGATTTGCCCAGCGAAGCGGGTGCCGTGATCTGATCACAGGGGAGGCTGTGGAAGGTAGACCCCAAGTGGCAAACACATTTTGTTTTTTTAACAGTCTCTGTGCCACGGTGAGGACATCAGGCTTGCAGTGAGTGAGGGAAGACTTCAACCCACACGGAAGACATACCTACGGCCACAAGAATGTTTGGATGACCCCTACTAAGTGGCAGTGGAATGAAGTCCAGTGGCTGGGGTTCAGAGGGTCCAGAGAGAGGAGGCTTTCTTTCCAGAGAGAAAAATAGCCCCCCCCCCCCCCTCCAGGGTTACAAGCATGACAGGTCAGACGTTGCCGGTAGACTGTAGAAATCTTCCCGCCAATGTCTATGTACAATTGGGGTCATCTTCAAGGCACCATGGGTGGGTGAAGGAATGCAAGGTGGGTGGGGGGTGGGGGGGGAGGGGGGAGGTTGGCCAGGGAGTAACCAACCGGCCGGGCCGCCGTCTCCCGTCTGCCATAGCCCCGACCGGCTGTTGACAGGACAGAATGGACTCGATCCACGTGTGCCCCGCCACCCCCACCACCTTTCAACAGGCTGTTGTTGCTGCCTTGGCGTGAACGTCGGTTAGAACACCTCCCTGATACTGGGTTCCGTCCCTTTCGTGTGAGCCTCCATTTTGACGACGACAGACAACCCTTTATGCCAGGGCAGAGAAGACTTCCAGGAAGAAACATCCCATCATGTCTGGAACAGTTAGAACACATCGGTGTACAGACACAAGCCAAAGTAGACTTCACGTTGTTCCTTCCTCTTTGACGACGCTTCCCGTGTCATCGAAGCTCTCCAAGAAACGTACTCAGTTTCATCTCTCTCGTTTCTCAGGAGAGAGAACACATTTTTGGGCTATTTCGAGGGCCCTCTCCTCCTGCATCCTAACTCAAAGTGCGTTCTAAGTCCAAAGGACTTCACCTGTCCTTCAACCGGGGGGCAAGTGTGTCCAAAATATCCAAAAGGTTGTAAAGCACTTAATCGGATATAGGTCACTGTGAAACAGTGCTTCGCTAGCCAGGTCACCGACATCCCAAGGAGAGACTTGCTAGGCAGAGAGAGAAGCTTCTTCTTCAGTTCCGAGCCACACCTGGTTCTTTGAATCTCGAGAGGACTAAGCTGATGCGAGTCCTCCGAGACCTGATAACGGCAACCTAGAAAATAAGTGATGACTTTTGACAAGGCATAAGCTTTTCTTTCTTGCTTCCTTTTCCTTCCTTCCTTCCTTCCTTCCTTCCTTCCTTCCTTCCTTCCTTCCTTCCTTCCTTCCTTCCTTCCTTCCTTCCTTCTCTCTCCCTCTCTCTCTCTCTCTCTCTCTCTCTCTCCCTCCCTCCCTCTCTCTCTCTCTCTCTCTCTCTCTCTCTCTCTCTCTCTCTCTCTCTCTCTCTCTCTCTCTCTCTCTCTCTCCCCTTCCTTCTCTCCTTAAAGATAAAGGAAGAAACCTTTCCTAATCTAATCTAATCTCTCATGATGGACAGAGCAGACCGATGAAAGAAAAACCCAAACCCTAAACCCAAACCTTGTCTTTTTAACACAGAGAGACAACTACATTCTATTTTTGCACATGTTTCACGTTGATACGAAAACTCATTTCTGTCTTTGAATCCATCCTCATCTTATCCAGTCAGTCCTGACCACGGATCCGATTCCTTTCCAAAGACCGTTTTCTTCACACACCTTTTCCAATCGTCTGTGCCCATTTTTAGCCTGTCCCTCGTTTTCTTTCTTTTCCATTGAGAAGTGACCACCTTTAGGACTAAAATCTCTTTCTCCTTCCCCCAAACATTATCTGCATATCTTCTACTTTGCCTCCCCACTCCCCCAAAAAAGTCCTCTTCCTACCATGAGGATGGCGACATCAGGTAGCTTGGACCACACACGTTCCGTTCCTTCTTTAGAATGCCTCGTCCTTGGACACTGTCTGGTTTTTTTTTTTTTTTTTTTCCTTCAGTCAGTGAAAGTAAGGAAGCCAACCACAGTGAACAGTGTGAACATGGAATACTTTGTAGAAGTCTAGGCTCCTACCGAGTACACGCTTTCCCTAAAGCACAAGATCTATCTAGGCATGGAACCAAACATGCTCAGTCTCTCCTCCGTAAAAGGTCCAAAGCAGGGAGACCCTTAGACTTGTGGAGCCATGAACATTTCAGTATTTTATCTTATGTGGAGGTGATGTAGACACTCGCTGAGATTTCACCCTGCCAATGGCACTTAGCCAACCTCTAAGCCTAGAGATGACCAGAGATGTTGGAAAGTCTTGAAGTCGGCCTATGGAAAACAATCATTGGGGGGAGAGTTCCCCTTAAACATCCTTATCTCGTTAACATCTATGCCCTCTATTCGTTATGAGCAGTCCTACTTAGATGATTCGTGAACATTTCATGAGACATGAGGGCGGTTCAGTTCGTCATGATGTCTACACCTCCCGCCCCCCTCCCCTTTCACGGGAGAGATTTTTCTTCCCGATTTCAGAGGGGAGAAGTAAAAGAGAGTCAGAGTGTCCCTCTCGTGGTGTTGTCAGTCTAATTCCAAAACTTCTCTATGCCACGGAGGCACGTTTGGGGGCGGCCTACTCAGGGCCCCACAAGACTTTCAAAGTCAACTCAAGGAGGACGTAAATGTACTTCATGCCACCGAACCGAACCCGAACCCGAACCCGAACCGGTGAACCCGACGGCTTACTAGGAGATGACGTGTCATTGGCCCACCCATTTAAGACACGGAACCAGACACCCTCTCCTCGATGACTCGGAGCAAGTGAGTTCCTGGGGGTGGGGTGGGGGTGGGGTGGGGTGGGGTGGGTGGGGAGGGTGTCTGTCGGAGAGGTCCTCTGCTCCAGGTTGGGTCCATAAGCACTGCACATGACAGTAGGTGTTCATGGTGTTCTTGGGAAGGAAAGGCAGGGAGAATTTTATTTTGAAAAGCTTATCTTCTCACAGCATTTACACTATGAACGATGATGCAACTTCACTGGGGGCGTGCGGGGGCAGTGAAGGCCAGGGAGCCTGGCAACATAGAAGAGCCACGGAGGCTGGCTGTGTGTGACCCCAAGGATGTCCGGCGACTCTCTCACTTGGGTGGGGGGTGGGGGCGGGGGTGGAAAGCGGGGGGCGAGATTCCTGTGTGTCTGTCTGCATTCATCAGTCGTGGGAGAGGAAAAACGACGTTCCCTCGACGATCCTTCTGAGTTCTTGCCTGAGAGGCCCCTGTCCCCAAAAGACAGCTCGAGAAGAGAGCGACCCACGGCTGAGGAACGCGTGCACCGTGACCCCCACGCAGGAGAAGCCCAAGCCGGGAGTCACTCGAAAGGGCGGGCTCTGAGCTTGAGCTTCTTCTCGAGGAAGATCTTGGTCCTCCTTTCAGGTCAGGAAGAAGAGGG
>NW_026783376.1:65000-80000 GCF_949774975.1 Lagenorhynchus albirostris | reverse complement strand
CGCCCACCGCCGCCAAACACCCACGAGCCGCGGCCAGCCCCGCGACAACAACACTCTCCCGCGCGCACACCGGCCGCCCCACGCGCCCCGCCACACGCCTCCGCCGCCGCGCCCGACTCCCCCCCGCCTCAGGGACCGTGAGCACTCCACCCGGGGACGCCGCCGGCCGCGGCGGCCGGGGCGGGCGACACCCTCACGTGGGCGAGGCCGGCTCGATCCCAGACGGGGAAGGGGGCACGGAGGGCTGGGGGCCGGGGAGGGCCGGCGGCCACGGGGAGGGGGCGGCACGCACACACACACACAGCGGCGAGGGCCGCGGGGCAGGGGCGCGGGGGCGCCCGCCCAGGGACAGGAAGGGCCGAGGCACGGCCGGGCCCGCCAGGGAAACAAGCGCGGGGTCCCACCGCCACACACACACACGAGGGCGGTCCCACGACGCCTGGGACGCCGGCCGGCCCCGGCCACCCTGGGGTCTCCCGCGACCCGGCCCCGCCGCCGGGGCCCGTGTGCGACGGTTTCCCCCCCGCGTGACACGGAGGGACCCGTCCGCCCAAACTCCACCTCCTCCGTCCTCGCCACATCCGCCTTCATCTGAGTCCGACCCCCGGGGCTCGCGCGCCCCAGGGAAACGCTCCCGAGCGAGGCGACCCGCGCCGTGCCCACACACCGCCCCCGGCCGCGACTCGCGGCGAGGGCAGGCGCGACGGGCTCCTCGCGGCTGCGGGACCGGGGAGTCGGGACGCCCGTGCGTCCCCGAACCCCGCCTCGGGCTCGCCACCGCGCGGGGTCACCGCACGCGCGCGCACACGCGCGCAACACGGCCCCGCGCCGGACGCCGGCCTGGCGGGACCCTCCCCCGACTCAGAGGGGGGGAGGCGCGGGCCGCGGTAGGCAAAGAGCGGCGCTCGGCCCCACCGCGGGGCCGGCGCAAGCCCTCCCGCGAGGGCGAGGGCCTCTGCCGCCCACGTGGCTCTGGCGGTGGCCACCGTGGCCACCGCACGCTTGGGGAGGGGCAGCGGCTGGGGGGTCCGGTACCCCAAGGCTCCCTCTCGGATCGCTAGAGAAGGCTTTCTCACCGAGGGTGCGTCATCCCCCACCCATCGTCTCTGCCCTTCGGGCCCACGGAGGCGCTCCACGAGCCACCAAGTCCACGACTGGCCGTGGGAGGGGTGGGGGGGGTCTGCGGTATGGGTAAGCACACGGCCCGCTGGAGCGTTCGCGGCCACAGCCTCGGGGGCACAACCTCTGCCGCCCCCCCGGGCTCGTCCACCGGGCTCCGGAAGGGGGGAGCACGCCCGAGAAGCGCGACAGACGCCCCCTTCTCGCAGGCCCCGGCCCAACGCGATCGCACCCACGCCCGTGTGCGGCTCCCCACGCACACGCAAGCGGGGGGCGGCGGCACACGCGGCGTCGGCCCGGCCACGAAGTCAGTCCCCCCACGGCACACCGCGGGAGGACGGTGGCGACGAGGCGGCAGGCCCCCGTCCCCCCCACCGAGGGAGAGAAACAGAGGCAAGCCCCCGCGCCCTTTACCGTCTCGACCCCCCCAAGAGAGCCAACTCACGGGACACGCCACCGCGGCGGAGGCCCCGAGGAGCACGCTGGGAAAAGGGAACGACACCACCGCTCGGCCTCGCGCGCCTGAGGGACGACCTGGAGCGCTCCAGGGGCACCACAGAGGACCGAGCAAGTCACGCTCACGCGCCGGCAGCGGGCGCGCGGCGCAGCGGCGGGACGGCCCCCACCGACGCGGGGAGGACCGCCCGCGAGGCACACGCCAAGGAGGCGAAGCTAGAACGTCTGCTGCGTCCGAGGACCACGGCCCCGCCCACGCCGGGAGGCAGGAGGCGGGAGACCGCAGGTCAGGGCCGGAGACCACCACCCCTGCCTCCCACACACCCCTCGGCAGGCCGGCAGGGCGTGACAAGAGAGGCGAGGGGCCCGCGGACAGAACGAGAAGAGGGGTCCCGTTCGCCAAGAACGTCCGTCCCTCGTCTGGCGCGACTGAAGGCCCGGCCCAGGAGAGCGCGACATCACCACATCGATCAGTCAAGTCAATCCAGAGAGCCAGGGGGCCACGAGGGCCCCGAGGGGGGGAGGGGCACGGCGAGGACCCTCACCAGAGGAGCCTGCTTCAGCCTCAGCCGGCACCCAGCCCCCCCCTTCCTCTCTCTCCTCTTCCTTCTCGGGCAAAGGTGGCCGACGACCCCGCGAGGAGAACGCCTGACACGTGGCACGGAGCCTGCGGGGTGGGGTCGTCTCAGCCACCACCGGGTGCCTGCGGCGGGGAAGGGGAGTCACACGGGGGTAGAAGACCCACGCAGCACCACCTCGCCCCGCCGCCCTCGGGTGAGCCAGAGACCGGAGGCGGCACCGCGGGTCGGGTCAGCCGGGCGCACACACGAGAGCCGGCGCGCAGGCCCAAGCGGGCGGCTCAAGTGGCAAGGGCCGGTTCGGGCGCCAGACGGCGGCCCAAAGCCCAGCGCCCTGCGCGCGTCCAGAGTCCCAGAACCCCCAGCGAGAGACGCCAGAGGAGACCGTGTCAGCACCTACCTGGTGGTAAAAAAGGCCCATTTCAGGCGAAAAAAATCACGGCGCCCGGCAGCGGGGCCCATCCACGAACCTCGGGGGGGCTCCCCGGGACCTCGGCCCGGCTACCTCTCCCCAACACCTCCCCATCCACAGCAGCCCCGGAGCTCTCTCGGGGCCATCTGGTCGACCCGAGGAGCGCGGGGGGGGGGGGGGGGGGGGCGGGGCGGGGCGGGAGGGGCGGGAAAACGTGGCAGAGGCAGCGAGCGGGCCGGGGTCGCCCTCCCCGGATCGCCCGCGCGAGCAGGTACCGTACCGCGGTCCCTCCGAGTCCCCGGGCGAAGACTTGGTTAAAGAAAAGGAACTATCCCACTCTGCCGCCTCTGACGAGCGGGGCCCACGAGGGACCGCGCCCGGGCCCAGGCCGCCCTATCCGGGCCACCCAGTACGACTCGGGCCGGTCCCCACCGCCACCCCCACCCCGGGCCGGGACTCGCGGTGGAGGAGGGGGCGGCGGAGGGTGAGAAAATGTCGCGTCCGCCGACCGGGACACACGTGGGCCCGCTAAAGGGCCGGGTGCGCCCTCCCCGGCCACCCGCGCGAGCAGGTCCCGGTCCGTCCGCGTCCCCGGACCCAGGGGGACTTGGAAACATTTTCGCACGGAGGCACCTCCCAGGCGACCGGAGCCCACGAGGGACCGCACCCGGGCCCGGGCCTCTCTCTCCGGGTCACCCCTCGCGGCCCAGCCCGGTCCCCACCTCCGGAGTCCGACTCGGAAAAGCATCGGTCAGAGAGAATCCGACCACCGGGACCCACGCGCGCCCGCCAACGAGCCCGTCGCGCCCTCCACCGGCCTAAACGCACGGGCACGGGCACGGGCCGGTCCCCACCTCCGGAGCGGGGCGCTGTGGGGACCGGGCGGTGGGGGGGGGAGAGGGAGGGAGGGAGGGAGGGAAGGAAGGAAGGAAGGAAGGAAGGGAGGAAGGAAGGAAGGAAGGGAGGAAGGAAGGAAGGAAGGAGGGTCGGGTGGCCGGGTCGGTCCCCGCGGCCGGATGCTGGTCGACCAGGCCAGGCGGCCCCACAGACCGGCTCGAGAGCGCGGCGACAGTCACACCCTCATAGGCCTGCACGCCCAATCTCAAGCGACAGCAGGAGGCGCCCACGCCTGGGCGCCACCGGGACAGTCACCGCCAGCGTCGCCCGGCTCCCGGAACTCTGCCTCGGGCCCGGCGGCCGAGTCACAGCCCTCACGAAGGTCGCCGAAGCTCCAGAGACAAGGGACAATATAAAAGCGGCCGCCAGGTGGCTCCCGACAACGGCTCCAACGTCCCCGGGCCGGGTTCCCTGTCGCCGGCCGGCCACCGAGGATGCGGCAGCGCCGGGCCGCCCAAACGCCCGAGCTCAGCCCGCCGGGGCGAGCCGGCGGGCGTCTGGCGCGGCCCCGAGGCGTCCGTCTCGGAGCTAGCTCCCGGGACGGCACGACACGGCGCGACCCCGGCAGCAGACCGGGGGGTGGGGGGGGGGGTGGCCTGGGAAGCTGGGAAGACGTCGCCGGGAGGCCGCCTCGAAGGAAACGCGCTCCCCACGCGACTCCTCGGCGGGGGCAAATCCCACGGAGACGCCGGCGGGGCCCGGGGCGGCCGGCACGGGGTGCCCAGAGGGTCACGAGCAAGATCCCCGGCTGCCCGGACGGAGGGAGGGAGGGAGGGAGGGAGGGAGGGAGGGGGGGGGGAGGGAGGGAGGGAAGGCGGGGACTGGCAAACCGAAACCAGGCAAGCACTCAGAGAACAACGCAGGAATTCATCCTCTCTCGAACGGTGGAGGTCTGTCGGAAGCAGACACGCAAAGCCCAGAACCTAGAAAGGAAAGGAAGGATACCCTCCGACCCCATACATACAAGCGGAAACAAACAACTATCTCTGCCCGGACGGCGACAAAGTCCAAAGACAACACATGGGTGCGTGGGTGGGGAAAACGCACCCGCGGTCACGAGAAAGCATGGATTTCAAAATGGACTGACTGACCACAGTCCACGGGCGGGGGTGGGCGTGGGGGTGGGGGATGGGGGAGGCGGGGCTCGGGGGAATGCGGGCGGGTGGGGGGGCGGGGGGGGAGAGAGGGTGGAGTCCATAGCCATCCACTAAAGAAACTGAGTTCGGGCACATCTACTCAATGCAACACCCCGAGTGCGAGCGTGTGCGTGCGCGCGCGCGCGCGTGCGTGCGTGCGTGCGTGCGTGCGTGCGTGCGTGGAGTGCGGTAAGTATCGACAACGGACTGTCGGACCACCGAGTATCGGACCACCGAGACCACGACACACCATACCAGCGAAGAAGTCAAGCCGTACAACCACTCTGGCCTTCAAAACAAAGGAAAAAGCGTGCACGTACAGTATACGTACGTGCATCGCGTGTGCTTGTGGCACGGGTATACGTGGACGTATGAAGGCCTAGGACAAGCCCAAGCACATCCCGTAAGGGGAGCCTATCCAAAACAGACCAAGGCCTCTCACCACTCAGCTTCCAGAAAACAAGCAACCCAGCGAGGAAAGTGAACTGGAGGCCCAAACTGAACCTTTTCGTTAGGGAAAATAAAGAAAAGAAGAGAAGAGAAGAGAAGAGAAGAGAAGAGAAGAGAAGAGAAGAGGAAAGGAAAGGAAAGGAAAGGAAAGGAAAGGAAAGGAAAGGAAAGGAAAGGAAAGGAAAGGAAGGAAGGAAGGAAGGAAGGAAGGAAGGAAGATAGGAAGATAGGAAGAAAGAGAGAGACAGCGAAAGAGAGAGTGGGAGTGGGAGTGGGAGAGGGAGAGGGGGAGGGAGAGGGAGAGGCAGAGGGAGGGACAGAGAGACGGGGGGGAGAGAGAGAGAGAGTGAGAATGAGAGTTGGAGTGGGAGTGGGAGAGGGAGAGGGGAGGGAGAGGGAGAGGGAGAGGGAGGGAGAGACAGAGGGGGAGAGAGAGAGACAGAGACAGAGAGAAAGAGAGAGAGAGAAAGAAAGAAAGAAAAAGAGAGAGAGAAAGAGAGAAAGAAAGAGAGAAAAAGAAACAGAAAGAGAGAGAGAGAGAAAGAAAGAGAGAAAGAAAGAAAAAGAGAGAGAAAGAGAGAGAGAAAGAGAAAGAAAGAGAGGAAGAGAGGGAAAGAGCGAAAGAGAGAAAGAAAGAGAAAGAGAAAGAGAGAAAGAAAGAGAGCGAAAGAGAGAGAGAGAGAGCAAAAGAGAGAGAAAGAGATAGAGAGAAAGAGAAAGGGAAAGAACAAAAGAGAGAGAGAAAGAGTGAAAGAGAGAAAGGAAGAGAGAGAGAAAGAGAGACCGAGAGAAAGAAAGAGAGCGAAAGAGAGAGAAAGAGAGCGAAAGAGAGAGAAAGAGATAGAGAGAAAGAGAGAGGGAAAGAGCGAAAGAGAGAGAGAAAGAGAGAGGGAAAGAGCGAAAGAGAGAGAGAGTGAAAGAGAGAAAGAAAGAGAGAGAGAAAAAGAGAGCGAGAGAGAGAGAGAGAAAGAAAGAGAGAGGGAAAGAGCGAAAGAGAGAGAGAAAGACAGAGAGAGAGAGAGAGAGAGAGAGAAAGACAGAAAGAAAGAGAGAGAGAAAGAGGGAAAGAGAAAGAGAGAGAGAGAGAAAAGGAAGAAAAGAGAGAAAGAAAGAAAGAAAGAAAGATAGAAAGAAAGAAAGAAAGAAAGAAAGAAAGAAAGAAAGAAAGAAAGAAAGAAAGAAAGAAAGAAAGAAAGAAAGAAAGAAAGAAAAAATCTCTCAACCTAAAAGTTTTTGGAACAAACAGACAACCTATGATTTGGTAGGTAAAAAAAAATATTTTTGGAACGTAAAGTTCTTTGAGACAAGAATGGAGAGGAAAAGAAAAAAAAGACAATAAGAATTCGGAACGCTTAGAAACCTGAATCGGTCACGAACAGGAACTAGGAAGCCATGGTGAACGGGGTCTGTGACACCAGTGTTTCTGGACCGGCAAATGGATGATTCCATTTCATCACGCCTAGAAGCGTACATTTTCACGCAGCATCACTTTTTTAAAATGTTTTTTCCCCAAAGTGATGCTAGAGGTGTGGACTCATACATCGGAACATCTTTAGTCTTTCTGTAATAAGGAGACCGACGTAGGTCGACTGAGACTTGTTGAGCCACGAACGTTTCCATAGGTCATCTTTGGAAACGATCTAGACGTTCCACGAATTCCCTCCCCATCATTCCGCTTACACCAACACTAAAGTTCCTAAAGTGACCCAAAAGGTCTGGGAGAAACTGTTTTCAAGTAGACATACCAAAAAACATAACCTTTCTTAAGGAGTTCCTCCACCTAGAGCTATCGACATCACTTGTTCTAAATCCCATGACGACGAGATGACCCGTGAACATTTCCTGAGACTTTAGACGGTGTCAGCCATCATCCCCAAGTCCTTTTCCTTGCTGACGAACTTGGTTCACTCCCGTGAACTTATTGGATTTGGGGATCGACGTAGATAGAAGAAAAGGATGACCTCGAATGCCGATCACCCCAAAGACATGCCTAGTTTCATAAAACCCATACCTTGACCCTGGCTATTCTCAGCCGGAGGGTTCATCCTAGATCACGTGAACTTGCAAAACCCTTTGGGTCCCTCTCTAGTAGCCTGAATAATTCGGGAGTGCTTCCTCCTAAGCCCTTCAAGAGAGCTCTTTCCCAAGTTAATTGTGGCACTCGGATCCGTACGTAGGAACAGGCCAGCTCTAGAAGGTAGCTACAGACATACCTGTTACCAGGCCCTTCCCCTTCCCAGATTCTTGCACAGCAGTGCCATAGAAACGAAGATCGCTTCCACAAGACTCTAAGGTCAGCAAAGCAAAACTTTTTCTTTTTTAATTTATTTTATTATTATTATTATCATTATTATTATTTTATTAAAAGAGATAGCTGGTACACAAGGGAGAAGGCGGTGGGGGGGGGCGGGGTGGGGGTTGGGGGGGAGAGACACCTCCCCGAGTTGCTCTGATCACGGAAGGGAGAGTTTGTCTCGGGATCACCGATCGTTTCCAGAAATCCTCCAAATTCTCGGATCTGCAGCAGCTGGTTGCACGGTGGCTACCTATGGGGAAGAGCAAGCGCTTCCACGAGGGGAAAGAAGCACATGAGAATTTTCTGCAAGAAAGCACAGGAACAGATAAGGGTTAAATGTACAGTGGAGCTCCTCGTCTTGGGACAACTAGGTATAGTCGTGGGTGTCAACAGAGGTAAAGTTAATCTTTTACTCCCGAGAGCCTCGTGTGTGTGTGTGTGTGTGTGTGTGTGTGTGTGTGTGTGTGTGGGTGTGTGTGGGTGGGTGGGTGGGTGTGGGTGGGTGTGCGGGTGTGTGTCGGAGACTCAGGCCCCCAGGGCCTCTGTTCTTTAGCTGGCAAGGCCTGTTTGGCCCTAGGCCACTCCCCAGTCCTTTTCCAAAATGTCTGTAGGTCTGTCTCATGCGTGCGTGCGTACGTACGTACGTACGTACGTACCTACCTACCTACCTACCTACCTACCTACCTACCTACCTACCTAGAGACCGACATGACCAGAGATTTCATAGCTTTCATTTAAAAACTTGTAGTCAGCCACAAAGCAGGTAGTACAATCGAAAATTCGCTCTCTTGCTTATCTATAAAGAACCGTTGGAATAGGTGACGTTTATTTCCTCCGATGGCTAAGGCTTTTTATTATCTGTGGGGAAAGACTTTTAAGATTCGTGTTGGTCCCGAAGGAGACGGCGAATTAGTGTTTGGGTGAGGGAGCCCTTCCACCGGTTTGTATTCTTAAAGAGACCACTTCCCCCTCCCCTCCCCCCGTTGTTATTTTTGGGGGGTTTTTTTTGGTTTGTTTCCGTTTTGGTTTTTCTGTTTTTTCTTCCTTTCTTTTCTTTTTTTTTTTTCCTTCCCTTTGGTTTCAGGTTCTACCTCATCCAGTCCACTGGCCTTAGTCTCAGTCAGGCCATCGCAGGCTGTGTTCACATTTCGGAGGCGGTAGAGATGTGCAAGATCAAGACAGTTCACCCAGAGAACTGGGCGGCGGGTGCCTTGCTGACATCGAAAAGCTGATCTGCTCATCATGCAGTTCCATTTCCCTTCCTCGTCCTCCTCGTCCTCCTCCTCCACCTCGTCCCCGTCCTCATCCTCCTCCTCGTCGTCCTCCTCCTCGTCCTCCTCCACCTCGTCCTCGTCCTCGTCCTCGTCCTCGTCCTCGTCCTCGTCCTCGTCCTCGTCCTCCTCCTCCTCCTCCTCCTCCTCCCCCTCCTCCTCCTTCTGTGTGATTCTTTCTGTCAAGGAGAAGATTTCCAACTCAAATGCAGACCAAAAGATTTCTAGGTTCCAAAACTTCAGGGTTCCATGGATCATGGTGTTCAAAATCTGCACAGGGCCTTCAATAACGGCCCTCGTTCTCAGCGCACACAAGTCAACCCCAGACCAAGGCACCCTAAGGGCAAAAACCCTCCAAGGTTTCTCCCATTAGACCCCGAACATCAGCACACACCCCCTCCCCCGGTTTCTATTTCGTATCGCGTGCGCTCAGGCAGACGGCAAACACATCGATCGATCATTTTCCTTTAGCGTGTTTCATGAACGTCGCACTGGCCGAAGAAACCTAGGTGTGGAAAAGCTCATCCCTGCGTAAAAGGCTTTGGCTTCTCAGTGAAGGGGTCGAGCCGAGGGACCCAGGCCCCTCTGTCAACTTTTCACTGGATTCATTGGCCTCGCTCTTGTCCCAAGCGACGGCTGGTCAGATTTCTCATGGTCACTTTTTGCCTTCTGGCTTTAGCAAGGGTCTTCAACTGGGGTAAAAAGAGCAGGCTTGTTTGGGGCGCTTTCATGGTGGGGAGGAGGGGGTGGTGGCCCATAGAGGTAGGTCCCTTCGATTCACCCCATCTCAGGTAGTGCCCTATGCAAAACGTTTGCCTTCATACCATCAGGATCCTACCTTTGGAGAGTTTCCCTGCCTTAAACGTCCCCTGCCCTCCGCCTATTCATCCACCATCCACCACCACCCCGCTGACCCGTTCATCCCGTCCATGGTTTTTCTCTTCCGAGAAAGCATGTTACCTACGGCTCGTCCCCAGGCTACGTACGTGTCCATTCACCTCCTGAAAGACATGTCTCGGTCACCTCCGAGAGAGTTCTTGGCAGTGAGGAATAAAACCGCCACCGTCAAGGTCCGCGTGCAGGTTTCTGCGTGGACCTCAGCCGTTCGACTCCCCGCGTCACCTCGGGTCCATTCATAGCAAGGAGTCCTCCGAGGGCCGGGTCTTACGGTGAGAGTGTGTTTGGCTGTGAAAAACACCACCCCTGTTCACAGAGTTCCCCAAAACGGGGGGGTGGGGGTTTGGGGGGTTGGGATGGGGGTCGGGGTGGAGCTGAGGAGGGCACGGCACGTCAGCATACCGAAGCGTCCGGAACCTCGAGGAGGCGGGCAAGGAAGGAAGATGTCCCCGGGACAAAACCTTCCCTCCCCGTCCTTAGGGTCGATGGCTGGACCTGAGAATTCCATGGACACGAGACGGATTTGTGAAACCAGAATTCCAAGAAAGGGGACCTGGCTGGCCGAGACCCCAAAATGAGTCTCTTTGGGGTTTGTTAGGGCGGCAGGCCAGGAGACACCCACCGTGTTCCACCCGACTCCCAAATGGGGCGAGTTTATCGAAGAAAAAAAAAAAAAAGCCAAACCCAAAGCAAACACACACGCAGACAGAAACCCCACCAAACACACACACACACACACACACACACACACACACACACACACACACACACACACACACACACACACACACACACACACACACAACTCTGGGTGCGCTATCTGCTGTCCACGATTTCCCGTGCCTTTTGGACATGGCTGATAGAGATGGACATGAAACGGCAGGACAGCAAGCTGGCATCTCGGCCGGCCTAGAGAAGTTTCCCGAGTGAAATATCAGAACCAGGGCGGGGTGGGGATGGGGGGCGCAGAGGGAGGCGGGGAAGGGGGGCCCACGTCACCTGGGAGAGAAGCGGGGGGAGGGGGGCGCTGACCGACCTCGGTTCACCCCGTGCCCCTCCGGCCGAGAACCTGCCTTCGCTTCGTGCCCTCAGGTGTGTGAGAGGAACAGGTTTCTTTCCCATAACTACCAACACATCATTTCAGTCTTGTTTGTGGGTTTCTTTTTGTGTGTTCGTTTTCTGGACGAGGCCAAAGAACCCTTCCAGTGAGTGGAGGCGTGTGTACAAAGGAGGATCTGACAGGACGGGAAGGTGCGGGTCAGTCCCTGTGCCAAGAAACCCAGAGAATCTGTCGTAGCTGAGGCTCGGGCCTTTTGCAGAAATAGGCCAAGAGAGTTCAGAGTTGATCCTTCACTGCCAAACAGTCATCACAGCAGTTTCCTGGAAGGGATTGTGTTACGGGAGCCAGCGTGGTGGCCCTCAGGCCTCAGGCCTCAGGCCTCAGCCCGGCAGGCAGGCAGGCAGGCAGGCAGGCAGGCAGGCAGGCAGGCAGCGGCTATTGTCTGTTGGTCCCGCCCCCACCCCCACCCCCACCCCCGTTCCTTCTCCAGAGCTCCTTCCTAAGTCCCCTGGACTGACCTTTGCCAGGAGCGGGGGAGGGGAGGGGAGGTCCGGACGATTCATTCGGCAGGGCCTCGTTCAATCGCTCCATTCAAATGCAGAAAGCTCTCCGGTCAAGTCGGAGCCTTTGACTTTGCCTCGAGCTTCTCTTTAATGAATGGCTTTGTCTTTTTTTTTCTTTCCCCAATTTCCCCACCCTTAGGCTGTCCCCTCCAAACTGCAGGGAGGGAAGGAGGGAGAGAGGTAAGGGATGGGAGGAGGTTGTGTGAGAAACAGGCCTTTTTTTCCAGGCAAAAGATGTCCCCTCCTTTTCCTAACCCAGGAAACCCCACTACACCATTTGAGAATCATGGACATGCATGGAAGCAGATGTCTTCACTTGAGATCTTCCTCCGCAGGAGGACAGAAAGGCGGGCCAGTGTGTCCCTCTTGTGCTGGCCGGTTCTTAAGTCACTTGAATTCAAAATAATCAATAGAGCATGGAGGCAGATTTTGGGGCGGCCTACTCTGGAGCCCAAGAGTTCCCTCCTCTGAAAGTTCCTTGGAACATATTAAAGCTGAGCTGGTGACTCGTGTGTGTAGGTGTGTGTGTGTGTGTGTGTGTGTGTGTGTGTGTGTGTGTGTGTGTGTGTGTGTGTGTGTGTGTGAGTGAGTGAGTGAGTGAGTGAGTGAGTGAGTGAAGGAGATTTCTAGATGTCAGGGTCGAAGCAACTTTAGAAGTCTGAAACACCTCTGATGATGTCGTCGGGTGTTTGGTTCAAATTTCGGAGTGGCTCTCAAAGAAACAGGCACGAGGATTGTTTCCATAGGAGCCGTTGTGGCCGTTTCGTCAAGTTCTCTAGCTTCCGTTTGCAGAGCTTCAGGCAAAGGGCCATTTTAGTTCTCAGTGAGGCCAAGTCAAAAGGGTGGGAGAAAATGGCAAACGTTCATGGGGATAACGTAGCCAGATATTGGAGGGAACTCAAAAAACTTCGGGATGCAGTCCAGTTTTCAGGTTAAGAACAACACCCTAAGGGAAACGAGTAGCTCCAGAACTTCATATCCACAAGTGAGTGTCCCCGTTTTATGGAAACATAATTTTGGCCTCCAAGTAACGTATGCAAATAACTCGGTTGCCAAGGAACTAAGAAGCCTCACTGAGAGTTTCTGAATTAAGGAAGGTAGGAAGAAAAAGATCAGTGATTCCATCCTGCTGACAGAGGTACAAGTTACCAAATGGATGTCCATCTTTAAAAAGAAAAAAGAAAATTGGGTTTTGTTGGTTTGTTTTTGTTTTTCCTTGTATCTGGAAAACAAAAGATTTAGGAATCAGTCCTAATCCCTCTGTCTCTCTGTCTCTTCTTTCTCTCTGTCTCAGTGTCTCTGTCTCTCTCTGTCTCTGTCTCTCTCTCTCTCTCTCTCTCTCTCTCTCTCCTCTCTCTCTCTCTCCATATATACATATACATATATACATACATGTATATATATATACATATACCTACATACGTGTGTGTGTGTGTGTGTGTGTGTGTGTGTGTGTGTGTGTATAAAGGTATTTTACGTAGGGTTTTTTTTTTTCAGATTCTTTTCTCTCATAGGCTTATTACAAAGTATTGAGTAGAGTTTCCTGTGCTATGTAGTAGGAGGCGCTTGCTTGTTGATTACCGATTTTATGTACAGTCATGTGTACATGTTCATCCCAACCCCCTAAGTTATCCCCCGCTTCCCCAATCCGTCCTACTTTACACAAGTAGTCATACACATTATCATCCTGTTCATCAGTTCATTCAACCCCGTGTAAGTCATCCTTGTTCTCCTTGGAGTCCAGTCTTTCCATCGGTTCTGCCGACCTTGCCTGATGATCGAGCGTGACTGGACGAGTGACGGTTCCAAAAAGTTTGCAAGAGCTTCTGTGAAGGATTGTAGGATTTGCCCAGCGAAGCGGGTGCCGTGATCTGATCACAGGGGAGGCTGTGGAAGGTAGACCCCAAGTGGCAAACACATTTTGTTTTTTTAACAGTCTCTGTGCCACGGTGAGGACATCAGGCTTGCAGTGAGTGAGGGAAGACTTCAACCCACACGGAAGACATACCTACGGCCACAAGAATGTTTGGATGACCCCTACTAAGTGGCAGTGGAATGAAGTCCAGTGGCTGGGGTTCAGAGGGTCCAGAGAGAGGAGGCTTTCTTTCCAGAGAGAAAAATAGCCCCCCCCCCCCCCTCCAGGGTTACAAGCATGACAGGTCAGACGTTGCCGGTAGACTGTAGAAATCTTCCCGCCAATGTCTATGTACAATTGGGGTCATCTTCAAGGCACCATGGGTGGGTGAAGGAATGCAAGGTGGGTGGGGGGTGGGGGGGGAGGGGGGAGGTTGGCCAGGGAGTAACCAACCGGCCGGGCCGCCGTCTCCCGTCTGCCATAGCCCCGACCGGCTGTTGACAGGACAGAATGGACTCGATCCACGTGTGCCCCGCCACCCCCACCACCTTTCAACAGGCTGTTGTTGCTGCCTTGGCGTGAACGTCGGTTAGAACACCTCCCTGATACTGGGTTCCGTCCCTTTCGTGTGAGCCTCCATTTTGACGACGACAGACAACCCTTTATGCCAGGGCAGAGAAGACTTCCAGGAAGAAACATCCCATCATGTCTGGAACAGTTAGAACACATCGGTGTACAGACACAAGCCAAAGTAGACTTCACGTTGTTCCTTCCTCTTTGACGACGCTTCCCGTGTCATCGAAGCTCTCCAAGAAACGTACTCAGTTTCATCTCTCTCGTTTCTCAGGAGAGAGAACACATTTTTGGGCTATTTCGAGGGCCCTCTCCTCCTGCATCCTAACTCAAAGTGCGTTCTAAGTCCAAAGGACTTCACCTGTCCTTCAACCGGGGGGCAAGTGTGTCCAAAATATCCAAAAGGTTGTAAAGCACTTAATCGGATATAGGTCACTGTGAAACAGTGCTTCGCTAGCCAGGTCACCGACATCCCAAGGAGAGACTTGCTAGGCAGAGAGAGAAGCTTCTTCTTCAGTTCCGAGCCACACCTGGTTCTTTGAATCTCGAGAGGACTAAGCTGATGCGAGTCCTCCGAGACCTGATAACGGCAACCTAGAAAATAAGTGATGACTTTTGACAAGGCATAAGCTTTTCTTTCTTGCTTCCTTTTCCTTCCTTCCTTCCTTCCTTCCTTCCTTCCTTCCTTCCTTCCTTCCTTCCTTCCTTCCTTCCTTCCTTCCTTCCTTCTCTCCCTCTCTCTCTCTCTCTCTCTCTCTCTCTCCCTCCCTCCCTCTCTCTCTCTCTCTCTCTCTCTCTCTCTCTCTCTCTCTCTCTCTCTCTCTCTCTCTCTCT
Source organism: Lagenorhynchus albirostris (assembly GCF_949774975.1). Lineage (NCBI taxonomy): Eukaryota > Metazoa > Chordata > Mammalia > Artiodactyla > Delphinidae > Lagenorhynchus > Lagenorhynchus albirostris. Next base: position 65,603 of record NW_026783376.1, on the reverse strand, counting down.
CTCTCTCTCTCCCCTTCCTTCTCTCCTTAAAGATAAAGGAAGAAACCTTTCCTAATCTAATCTAATCTCTCATGATGGACAGAGCAGACCGATGAAAGAAAAACCCAAACCCTAAACCCAAACCTTGTCTTTTTAACACAGAGAGACAACTACATTCTATTTTTGCACATGTTTCACGTTGATACGAAAACTCATTTCTGTCTTTGAATCCATCCTCATCTTATCCAGTCAGTCCTGACCACGGATCCGATTCCTTTCCAAAGACCGTTTTCTTCACACACCTTTTCCAATCGTCTGTGCCCATTTTTAGCCTGTCCCTCGTTTTCTTTCTTTTCCATTGAGAAGTGACCACCTTTAGGACTAAAATCTCTTTCTCCTTCCCCCAAACATTATCTGCATATCTTCTACTTTGCCTCCCCACTCCCCCAAAAAAGTCCTCTTCCTACCATGAGGATGGCGACATCAGGTAGCTTGGACCACACACGTTCCGTTCCTTCTTTAGAATGCCTCGTCCTTGGACACTGTCTGGTTTTTTTTTTTTTTTTTTTCCTTCAGTCAGTGAAAGTAAGGAAGCCAACCACAGTGAACAGTGTGAACATGGAA
>NW_026783376.1:32500-47500 GCF_949774975.1 Lagenorhynchus albirostris | reverse complement strand
ACCCATCGTCTCTGCCCTTCGGGCCCACGGAGGCGCTCCACGAGCCACCAAGTCCACGACTGGCCGTGGGAGGGGTGGGGGGGGTCTGCGGTATGGGTAAGCACACGGCCCGCTGGAGCGTTCGCGGCCACAGCCTCGGGGGCACAACCTCTGCCGCCCCCCCGGGCTCGTCCACCGGGCTCCGGAAGGGGGGAGCACGCCCGAGAAGCGCGACAGACGCCCCCTTCTCGCAGGCCCCGGCCCAACGCGATCGCACCCACGCCCGTGTGCGGCTCCCCACGCACACGCAAGCGGGGGGCGGCGGCACACGCGGCGTCGGCCCGGCCACGAAGTCAGTCCCCCCACGGCACACCGCGGGAGGACGGTGGCGACGAGGCGGCAGGCCCCCGTCCCCCCCACCGAGGGAGAGAAACAGAGGCAAGCCCCCGCGCCCTTTACCGTCTCGACCCCCCCAAGAGAGCCAACTCACGGGACACGCCACCGCGGCGGAGGCCCCGAGGAGCACGCTGGGAAAAGGGAACGACACCACCGCTCGGCCTCGCGCGCCTGAGGGACGACCTGGAGCGCTCCAGGGGCACCACAGAGGACCGAGCAAGTCACGCTCACGCGCCGGCAGCGGGCGCGCGGCGCAGCGGCGGGACGGCCCCCACCGACGCGGGGAGGACCGCCCGCGAGGCACACGCCAAGGAGGCGAAGCTAGAACGTCTGCTGCGTCCGAGGACCACGGCCCCGCCCACGCCGGGAGGCAGGAGGCGGGAGACCGCAGGTCAGGGCCGGAGACCACCACCCCTGCCTCCCACACACCCCTCGGCAGGCCGGCAGGGCGTGACAAGAGAGGCGAGGGGCCCGCGGACAGAACGAGAAGAGCGGTCCCGTTCGCCAAGAACGTCCGTCCCTCGTCTGGCGCGACTGAAGGCCCGGCCCAGGAGAGCGCGACATCACCACATCGATCAGTCAAGTCAATCCAGAGAGCCAGGGGGCCACGAGGGCCCCGAGGGGGGGAGGGGCACGGCGAGGACCCTCACCAGAGGAGCCTGCTTCAGCCTCAGCCGGCACCCAGCCCCCCCCTTCCTCTCTCTCCTCTTCCTTCTCGGGCAAAGGTGGCCGACGACCCCGCGAGGAGAACGCCTGACACGTGGCACGGAGCCTGCGGGGTGGGGTCGTCTCAGCCACCACCGGGTGCCTGCGGCGGGGAAGGGGAGTCACACGGGGGTAGAAGACCCACGCAGCACCACCTCGCCCCGCCGCCCTCGGGTGAGCCAGAGACCGGAGGCGGCACCGCGGGTCGGGTCAGCCGGGCGCACACACGAGAGCCGGCGCGCAGGCCCAAGCGGGCGGCTCAAGTGGCAAGGGCCGGTTCGGGCGCCAGACGGCGGCCCAAAGCCCAGCGCCCTGCGCGCGTCCAGAGTCCCAGAACCCCCAGCGAGAGACGCCAGAGGAGACCGTGTCAGCACCTACCTGGTGGTAAAAAAGGCCCATTTCAGGCGAAAAAAATCACGGCGCCCGGCAGCGGGGCCCATCCACGAACCTCGGGGGGGCTCCCCGGGACCTCGGCCCGGCTACCTCTCCCCAACACCTCCCCATCCACAGCAGCCCCGGAGCTCTCTCGGGGCCATCTGGTCGACCCGAGGAGCGCGGGGGGGGGGGGGGGGGGGGGCGGGGCGGGGCGGGAGGGGCGGGAAAACGTGGCAGAGGCAGCGAGCGGGCCGGGGTCGCCCTCCCCGGATCGCCCGCGCGAGCAGGTACCGTACCGCGGTCCCTCCGAGTCCCCGGGCGAAGACTTGGTTAAAGAAAAGGAACTATCCCACTCTGCCGCCTCTGACGAGCGGGGCCCACGAGGGACCGCGCCCGGGCCCAGGCCGCCCTATCCGGGCCACCCAGTACGACTCGGGCCGGTCCCCACCGCCACCCCCACCCCGGGCCGGGACTCGCGGTGGAGGAGGGGGCGGCGGAGGGTGAGAAAATGTCGCGTCCGCCGACCGGGACACACGTGGGCCCGCTAAAGGGCCGGGTGCGCCCTCCCCGGCCACCCGCGCGAGCAGGTCCCGGTCCGTCCGCGTCCCCGGACCCAGGGGGACTTGGAAACATTTTCGCACGGAGGCACCTCCCAGGCGACCGGAGCCCACGAGGGACCGCACCCGGGCCCGGGCCTCTCTCTCCGGGTCACCCCTCGCGGCCCAGCCCGGTCCCCACCTCCGGAGTCCGACTCGGAAAAGCATCGGTCAGAGAGAATCCGACCACCGGGACCCACGCGCGCCCGCCAACGAGCCCGTCGCGCCCTCCACCGGCCTAAACGCACGGGCACGGGCACGGGCCGGTCCCCACCTCCGGAGCGGGGCGCTGTGGGGACCGGGCGGTGGGGGGGGGAGAGGGAGGGAGGGAGGGAGGGAAGGAAGGAAGGAAGGAAGGAAGGGAGGAAGGAAGGAAGGAAGGGAGGAAGGAAGGAAGGAAGGAGGGTCGGGTGGCCGGGTCGGTCCCCGCGGCCGGATGCTGGTCGACCAGGCCAGGCGGCCCCACAGACCGGCTCGAGAGCGCGGCGACAGTCACACCCTCATAGGCCTGCACGCCCAATCTCAAGCGACAGCAGGAGGCGCCCACGCCTGGGCGCCACCGGGACAGTCACCGCCAGCGTCGCCCGGCTCCCGGAACTCTGCCTCGGGCCCGGCGGCCGAGTCACAGCCCTCACGAAGGTCGCCGAAGCTCCAGAGACAAGGGACAATATAAAAGCGGCCGCCAGGTGGCTCCCGACAACGGCTCCAACGTCCCCGGGCCGGGTTCCCTGTCGCCGGCCGGCCACCGAGGATGCGGCAGCGCCGGGCCGCCCAAACGCCCGAGCTCAGCCCGCCGGGGCGAGCCGGCGGGCGTCTGGCGCGGCCCCGAGGCGTCCGTCTCGGAGCTAGCTCCCGGGACGGCACGACACGGCGCGACCCCGGCAGCAGACCGGGGGGTGGGGGGGGGGGTGGCCTGGGAAGCTGGGAAGACGTCGCCGGGAGGCCGCCTCGAAGGAAACGCGCTCCCCACGCGACTCCTCGGCGGGGGCAAATCCCACGGAGACGCCGGCGGGGCCCGGGGCGGCCGGCACGGGGTGCCCAGAGGGTCACGAGCAAGATCCCCGGCTGCCCGGACGGAGGGAGGGAGGGAGGGAGGGAGGGAGGGAGGGGGGGGGGAGGGAGGGAGGGAAGGCGGGGACTGGCAAACCGAAACCAGGCAAGCACTCAGAGAACAACGCAGGAATTCATCCTCTCTCGAACGGTGGAGGTCTGTCGGAAGCAGACACGCAAAGCCCAGAACCTAGAAAGGAAAGGAAGGATACCCTCCGACCCCATACATACAAGCGGAAACAAACAACTATCTCTGCCCGGACGGCGACAAAGTCCAAAGACAACACATGGGTGCGTGGGTGGGGAAAACGCACCCGCGGTCACGAGAAAGCATGGATTTCAAAATGGACTGACTGACCACAGTCCACGGGCGGGGGTGGGCGTGGGGGTGGGGGATGGGGGAGGCGGGGCTCGGGGGAATGCGGGCGGGTGGGGGGGCGGGGGGGGAGAGAGGGTGGAGTCCATAGCCATCCACTAAAGAAACTGAGTTCGGGCACATCTACTCAATGCAACACCCCGAGTGCGAGCGTGTGCGTGCGCGCGCGCGCGCGTGCGTGCGTGCGTGCGTGCGTGCGTGCGTGCGTGGAGTGCGGTAAGTATCGACAACGGACTGTCGGACCACCGAGTATCGGACCACCGAGACCACGACACACCATACCAGCGAAGAAGTCAAGCCGTACAACCACTCTGGCCTTCAAAACAAAGGAAAAAGCGTGCACGTACAGTATACGTACGTGCATCGCGTGTGCTTGTGGCACGGGTATACGTGGACGTATGAAGGCCTAGGACAAGCCCAAGCACATCCCGTAAGGGGAGCCTATCCAAAACAGACCAAGGCCTCTCACCACTCAGCTTCCAGAAAACAAGCAACCCAGCGAGGAAAGTGAACTGGAGGCCCAAACTGAACCTTTTCGTTAGGGAAAATAAAGAAAAGAAGAGAAGAGAAGAGAAGAGAAGAGAAGAGAAGAGAAGAGAAGAGGAAAGGAAAGGAAAGGAAAGGAAAGGAAAGGAAAGGAAAGGAAAGGAAAGGAAAGGAAAGGAAGGAAGGAAGGAAGGAAGGAAGGAAGGAAGATAGGAAGATAGGAAGAAAGAGAGAGACAGCGAAAGAGAGAGTGGGAGTGGGAGTGGGAGAGGGAGAGGGGGAGGGAGAGGGAGAGGCAGAGGGAGGGACAGAGAGACGGGGGGGAGAGAGAGAGAGAGTGAGAATGAGAGTTGGAGTGGGAGTGGGAGAGGGAGAGGGGAGGGAGAGGGAGAGGGAGAGGGAGGGAGAGACAGAGGGGGAGAGAGAGAGACAGAGACAGAGAGAAAGAGAGAGAGAGAAAGAAAGAAAGAAAAAGAGAGAGAGAAAGAGAGAAAGAAAGAGAGAAAAAGAAACAGAAAGAGAGAGAGAGAGAAAGAAAGAGAGAAAGAAAGAAAAAGAGAGAGAAAGAGAGAGAGAAAGAGAAAGAAAGAGAGGAAGAGAGGGAAAGAGCGAAAGAGAGAAAGAAAGAGAAAGAGAAAGAGAGAAAGAAAGAGAGCGAAAGAGAGAGAGAGAGAGCAAAAGAGAGAGAAAGAGATAGAGAGAAAGAGAAAGGGAAAGAACAAAAGAGAGAGAGAAAGAGTGAAAGAGAGAAAGGAAGAGAGAGAGAAAGAGAGACCGAGAGAAAGAAAGAGAGCGAAAGAGAGAGAAAGAGAGCGAAAGAGAGAGAAAGAGATAGAGAGAAAGAGAGAGGGAAAGAGCGAAAGAGAGAGAGAAAGAGAGAGGGAAAGAGCGAAAGAGAGAGAGAGTGAAAGAGAGAAAGAAAGAGAGAGAGAAAAAGAGAGCGAGAGAGAGAGAGAGAAAGAAAGAGAGAGGGAAAGAGCGAAAGAGAGAGAGAAAGACAGAGAGAGAGAGAGAGAGAGAGAGAAAGACAGAAAGAAAGAGAGAGAGAAAGAGGGAAAGAGAAAGAGAGAGAGAGAGAAAAGGAAGAAAAGAGAGAAAGAAAGAAAGAAAGAAAGATAGAAAGAAAGAAAGAAAGAAAGAAAGAAAGAAAGAAAGAAAGAAAGAAAGAAAGAAAGAAAGAAAGAAAGAAAGAAAGAAAGAAAAAATCTCTCAACCTAAAAGTTTTTGGAACAAACAGACAACCTATGATTTGGTAGGTAAAAAAAAATATTTTTGGAACGTAAAGTTCTTTGAGACAAGAATGGAGAGGAAAAGAAAAAAAAGACAATAAGAATTCGGAACGCTTAGAAACCTGAATCGGTCACGAACAGGAACTAGGAAGCCATGGTGAACGGGGTCTGTGACACCAGTGTTTCTGGACCGGCAAATGGATGATTCCATTTCATCACGCCTAGAAGCGTACATTTTCACGCAGCATCACTTTTTTAAAATGTTTTTTCCCCAAAGTGATGCTAGAGGTGTGGACTCATACATCGGAACATCTTTAGTCTTTCTGTAATAAGGAGACCGACGTAGGTCGACTGAGACTTGTTGAGCCACGAACGTTTCCATAGGTCATCTTTGGAAACGATCTAGACGTTCCACGAATTCCCTCCCCATCATTCCGCTTACACCAACACTAAAGTTCCTAAAGTGACCCAAAAGGTCTGGGAGAAACTGTTTTCAAGTAGACATACCAAAAAACATAACCTTTCTTAAGGAGTTCCTCCACCTAGAGCTATCGACATCACTTGTTCTAAATCCCATGACGACGAGATGACCCGTGAACATTTCCTGAGACTTTAGACGGTGTCAGCCATCATCCCCAAGTCCTTTTCCTTGCTGACGAACTTGGTTCACTCCCGTGAACTTATTGGATTTGGGGATCGACGTAGATAGAAGAAAAGGATGACCTCGAATGCCGATCACCCCAAAGACATGCCTAGTTTCATAAAACCCATACCTTGACCCTGGCTATTCTCAGCCGGAGGGTTCATCCTAGATCACGTGAACTTGCAAAACCCTTTGGGTCCCTCTCTAGTAGCCTGAATAATTCGGGAGTGCTTCCTCCTAAGCCCTTCAAGAGAGCTCTTTCCCAAGTTAATTGTGGCACTCGGATCCGTACGTAGGAACAGGCCAGCTCTAGAAGGTAGCTACAGACATACCTGTTACCAGGCCCTTCCCCTTCCCAGATTCTTGCACAGCAGTGCCATAGAAACGAAGATCGCTTCCACAAGACTCTAAGGTCAGCAAAGCAAAACTTTTTCTTTTTTAATTTATTTTATTATTATTATTATCATTATTATTATTTTATTAAAAGAGATAGCTGGTACACAAGGGAGAAGGCGGTGGGGGGGGGCGGGGTGGGGGTTGGGGGGGAGAGACACCTCCCCGAGTTGCTCTGATCACGGAAGGGAGAGTTTGTCTCGGGATCACCGATCGTTTCCAGAAATCCTCCAAATTCTCGGATCTGCAGCAGCTGGTTGCACGGTGGCTACCTATGGGGAAGAGCAAGCGCTTCCACGAGGGGAAAGAAGCACATGAGAATTTTCTGCAAGAAAGCACAGGAACAGATAAGGGTTAAATGTACAGTGGAGCTCCTCGTCTTGGGACAACTAGGTATAGTCGTGGGTGTCAACAGAGGTAAAGTTAATCTTTTACTCCCGAGAGCCTCGTGTGTGTGTGTGTGTGTGTGTGTGTGTGTGTGTGTGTGTGTGGGTGTGTGTGGGTGGGTGGGTGGGTGTGGGTGGGTGTGCGGGTGTGTGTCGGAGACTCAGGCCCCCAGGGCCTCTGTTCTTTAGCTGGCAAGGCCTGTTTGGCCCTAGGCCACTCCCCAGTCCTTTTCCAAAATGTCTGTAGGTCTGTCTCATGCGTGCGTGCGTACGTACGTACGTACGTACGTACCTACCTACCTACCTACCTACCTACCTACCTACCTACCTACCTAGAGACCGACATGACCAGAGATTTCATAGCTTTCATTTAAAAACTTGTAGTCAGCCACAAAGCAGGTAGTACAATCGAAAATTCGCTCTCTTGCTTATCTATAAAGAACCGTTGGAATAGGTGACGTTTATTTCCTCCGATGGCTAAGGCTTTTTATTATCTGTGGGGAAAGACTTTTAAGATTCGTGTTGGTCCCGAAGGAGACGGCGAATTAGTGTTTGGGTGAGGGAGCCCTTCCACCGGTTTGTATTCTTAAAGAGACCACTTCCCCCTCCCCTCCCCCCGTTGTTATTTTTGGGGGGTTTTTTTTGGTTTGTTTCCGTTTTGGTTTTTCTGTTTTTTCTTCCTTTCTTTTCTTTTTTTTTTTTCCTTCCCTTTGGTTTCAGGTTCTACCTCATCCAGTCCACTGGCCTTAGTCTCAGTCAGGCCATCGCAGGCTGTGTTCACATTTCGGAGGCGGTAGAGATGTGCAAGATCAAGACAGTTCACCCAGAGAACTGGGCGGCGGGTGCCTTGCTGACATCGAAAAGCTGATCTGCTCATCATGCAGTTCCATTTCCCTTCCTCGTCCTCCTCGTCCTCCTCCTCCACCTCGTCCCCGTCCTCATCCTCCTCCTCGTCGTCCTCCTCCTCGTCCTCCTCCACCTCGTCCTCGTCCTCGTCCTCGTCCTCGTCCTCGTCCTCGTCCTCGTCCTCGTCCTCCTCCTCCTCCTCCTCCTCCTCCCCCTCCTCCTCCTTCTGTGTGATTCTTTCTGTCAAGGAGAAGATTTCCAACTCAAATGCAGACCAAAAGATTTCTAGGTTCCAAAACTTCAGGGTTCCATGGATCATGGTGTTCAAAATCTGCACAGGGCCTTCAATAACGGCCCTCGTTCTCAGCGCACACAAGTCAACCCCAGACCAAGGCACCCTAAGGGCAAAAACCCTCCAAGGTTTCTCCCATTAGACCCCGAACATCAGCACACACCCCCTCCCCCGGTTTCTATTTCGTATCGCGTGCGCTCAGGCAGACGGCAAACACATCGATCGATCATTTTCCTTTAGCGTGTTTCATGAACGTCGCACTGGCCGAAGAAACCTAGGTGTGGAAAAGCTCATCCCTGCGTAAAAGGCTTTGGCTTCTCAGTGAAGGGGTCGAGCCGAGGGACCCAGGCCCCTCTGTCAACTTTTCACTGGATTCATTGGCCTCGCTCTTGTCCCAAGCGACGGCTGGTCAGATTTCTCATGGTCACTTTTTGCCTTCTGGCTTTAGCAAGGGTCTTCAACTGGGGTAAAAAGAGCAGGCTTGTTTGGGGCGCTTTCATGGTGGGGAGGAGGGGGTGGTGGCCCATAGAGGTAGGTCCCTTCGATTCACCCCATCTCAGGTAGTGCCCTATGCAAAACGTTTGCCTTCATACCATCAGGATCCTACCTTTGGAGAGTTTCCCTGCCTTAAACGTCCCCTGCCCTCCGCCTATTCATCCACCATCCACCACCACCCCGCTGACCCGTTCATCCCGTCCATGGTTTTTCTCTTCCGAGAAAGCATGTTACCTACGGCTCGTCCCCAGGCTACGTACGTGTCCATTCACCTCCTGAAAGACATGTCTCGGTCACCTCCGAGAGAGTTCTTGGCAGTGAGGAATAAAACCGCCACCGTCAAGGTCCGCGTGCAGGTTTCTGCGTGGACCTCAGCCGTTCGACTCCCCGCGTCACCTCGGGTCCATTCATAGCAAGGAGTCCTCCGAGGGCCGGGTCTTACGGTGAGAGTGTGTTTGGCTGTGAAAAACACCACCCCTGTTCACAGAGTTCCCCAAAACGGGGGGGTGGGGGTTTGGGGGGTTGGGATGGGGGTCGGGGTGGAGCTGAGGAGGGCACGGCACGTCAGCATACCGAAGCGTCCGGAACCTCGAGGAGGCGGGCAAGGAAGGAAGATGTCCCCGGGACAAAACCTTCCCTCCCCGTCCTTAGGGTCGATGGCTGGACCTGAGAATTCCATGGACACGAGACGGATTTGTGAAACCAGAATTCCAAGAAAGGGGACCTGGCTGGCCGAGACCCCAAAATGAGTCTCTTTGGGGTTTGTTAGGGCGGCAGGCCAGGAGACACCCACCGTGTTCCACCCGACTCCCAAATGGGGCGAGTTTATCGAAGAAAAAAAAAAAAAAGCCAAACCCAAAGCAAACACACACGCAGACAGAAACCCCACCAAACACACACACACACACACACACACACACACACACACACACACACACACACACACACACACACACACACACACACACACACACAACTCTGGGTGCGCTATCTGCTGTCCACGATTTCCCGTGCCTTTTGGACATGGCTGATAGAGATGGACATGAAACGGCAGGACAGCAAGCTGGCATCTCGGCCGGCCTAGAGAAGTTTCCCGAGTGAAATATCAGAACCAGGGCGGGGTGGGGATGGGGGGCGCAGAGGGAGGCGGGGAAGGGGGGCCCACGTCACCTGGGAGAGAAGCGGGGGGAGGGGGGCGCTGACCGACCTCGGTTCACCCCGTGCCCCTCCGGCCGAGAACCTGCCTTCGCTTCGTGCCCTCAGGTGTGTGAGAGGAACAGGTTTCTTTCCCATAACTACCAACACATCATTTCAGTCTTGTTTGTGGGTTTCTTTTTGTGTGTTCGTTTTCTGGACGAGGCCAAAGAACCCTTCCAGTGAGTGGAGGCGTGTGTACAAAGGAGGATCTGACAGGACGGGAAGGTGCGGGTCAGTCCCTGTGCCAAGAAACCCAGAGAATCTGTCGTAGCTGAGGCTCGGGCCTTTTGCAGAAATAGGCCAAGAGAGTTCAGAGTTGATCCTTCACTGCCAAACAGTCATCACAGCAGTTTCCTGGAAGGGATTGTGTTACGGGAGCCAGCGTGGTGGCCCTCAGGCCTCAGGCCTCAGGCCTCAGCCCGGCAGGCAGGCAGGCAGGCAGGCAGGCAGGCAGGCAGGCAGGCAGCGGCTATTGTCTGTTGGTCCCGCCCCCACCCCCACCCCCACCCCCGTTCCTTCTCCAGAGCTCCTTCCTAAGTCCCCTGGACTGACCTTTGCCAGGAGCGGGGGAGGGGAGGGGAGGTCCGGACGATTCATTCGGCAGGGCCTCGTTCAATCGCTCCATTCAAATGCAGAAAGCTCTCCGGTCAAGTCGGAGCCTTTGACTTTGCCCTCGAGCTTCTCTTTAATGAATGGCTTTGTCTTTTTTTTTCTTTCCCCAATTTCCCCACCCTTAGGCTGTCCCCTCCAAACTGCAGGGAGGGAAGGAGGGAGAGAGGTAAGGGATGGGAGGAGGTTGTGTGAGAAACAGGCCTTTTTTTCCAGGCAAAAGATGTCCCCTCCTTTTCCTAACCCAGGAAACCCCACTACACCATTTGAGAATCATGGACATGCATGGAAGCAGATGTCTTCACTTGAGATCTTCCTCCGCAGGAGGACAGAAAGGCGGGCCAGTGTGTCCCTCTTGTGCTGGCCGGTTCTTAAGTCACTTGAATTCAAAATAATCAATAGAGCATGGAGGCAGATTTTGGGGCGGCCTACTCTGGAGCCCAAGAGTTCCCTCCTCTGAAAGTTCCTTGGAACATATTAAAGCTGAGCTGGTGACTCGTGTGTGTAGGGTGTGTGTGTGTGTGTGTGTGTGTGTGTGTGTGTGTGTGTGTGTGTGTGTGTGTGTGTGTGTGAGTGAGTGAGTGAGTGAGTGAGTGAGTGAGTGAAGGAGATTTCTAGATGTCAGGGTCGAAGCAACTTTAGAAGTCTGAAACACCTCTGATGATGTCGTCGGGTGTTTGGTTCAAATTTCGGAGTGGCTCTCAAAGAAACAGGCACGAGGATTGTTTCCATAGGAGCCGTTGTGGCCGTTTCGTCAAGTTCTCTAGCTTCCGTTTGCAGAGCTTCAGGCAAAGGGCCATTTTAGTTCTCAGTGAGGCCAAGTCAAAAGGGTGGGAGAAAATGGCAAACGTTCATGGGGATAACGTAGCCAGATATTGGAGGGAACTCAAAAAACTTCGGGATGCAGTCCAGTTTTCAGGTTAAGAACAACACCCTAAGGGAAACGAGTAGCTCCAGAACTTCATATCCACAAGTGAGTGTCCCCGTTTTATGGAAACATAATTTTGGCCTCCAAGTAACGTATGCAAATAACTCGGTTGCCAAGGAACTAAGAAGCCTCACTGAGAGTTTCTGAATTAAGGAAGGTAGGAAGAAAAAGATCAGTGATTCCATCCTGCTGACAGAGGTACAAGTTACCAAATGGATGTCCATCTTTAAAAAGAAAAAAGAAAATTGGGTTTTGTTGGTTTGTTTTTGTTTTTCCTTGTATCTGGAAAACAAAAGATTTAGGAATCAGTCCTAATCCCTCTGTCTCTCTGTCTCTTCTTTCTCTCTGTCTCAGTGTCTCTGTCTCTCTCTGTCTCTGTCTCTCTCTCTCTCTCTCTCTCTCTCTCTCTCCTCTCTCTCTCTCTCCATATATACATATACATATATACATACATGTATATATATATACATATACCTACATACGTGTGTGTGTGTGTGTGTGTGTGTGTGTGTGTGTGTGTGTATAAAGGTATTTTACGTAGGGTTTTTTTTTTTCAGATTCTTTTCTCTCATAGGCTTATTACAAAGTATTGAGTAGAGTTTCCTGTGCTATGTAGTAGGAGGCGCTTGCTTGTTGATTACCGATTTTATGTACAGTCATGTGTACATGTTCATCCCAACCCCCTAAGTTATCCCCCGCTTCCCCAATCCGTCCTACTTTACACAAGTAGTCATACACATTATCATCCTGTTCATCAGTTCATTCAACCCCGTGTAAGTCATCCTTGTTCTCCTTGGAGTCCAGTCTTTCCATCGGTTCTGCCGACCTTGCCTGATGATCGAGCGTGACTGGACGAGTGACGGTTCCAAAAAGTTTGCAAGAGCTTCTGTGAAGGATTGTAGGATTTGCCCAGCGAAGCGGGTGCCGTGATCTGATCACAGGGGAGGCTGTGGAAGGTAGACCCCAAGTGGCAAACACATTTTGTTTTTTTAACAGTCTCTGTGCCACGGTGAGGACATCAGGCTTGCAGTGAGTGAGGGAAGACTTCAACCCACACGGAAGACATACCTACGGCCACAAGAATGTTTGGATGACCCCTACTAAGTGGCAGTGGAATGAAGTCCAGTGGCTGGGGTTCAGAGGGTCCAGAGAGAGGAGGCTTTCTTTCCAGAGAGAAAAATAGCCCCCCCCCCCCCCTCCAGGGTTACAAGCATGACAGGTCAGACGTTGCCGGTAGACTGTAGAAATCTTCCCGCCAATGTCTATGTACAATTGGGGTCATCTTCAAGGCACCATGGGTGGGTGAAGGAATGCAAGGTGGGTGGGGGGTGGGGGGGGAGGGGGGAGGTTGGCCAGGGAGTAACCAACCGGCCGGGCCGCCGTCTCCCGTCTGCCATAGCCCCGACCGGCTGTTGACAGGACAGAATGGACTCGATCCACGTGTGCCCCGCCACCCCCACCACCTTTCAACAGGCTGTTGTTGCTGCCTTGGCGTGAACGTCGGTTAGAACACCTCCCTGATACTGGGTTCCGTCCCTTTCGTGTGAGCCTCCATTTTGACGACGACAGACAACCCTTTATGCCAGGGCAGAGAAGACTTCCAGGAAGAAACATCCCATCATGTCTGGAACAGTTAGAACACATCGGTGTACAGACACAAGCCAAAGTAGACTTCACGTTGTTCCTTCCTCTTTGACGACGCTTCCCGTGTCATCGAAGCTCTCCAAGAAACGTACTCAGTTTCATCTCTCTCGTTTCTCAGGAGAGAGAACACATTTTTGGGCTATTTCGAGGGCCCTCTCCTCCTGCATCCTAACTCAAAGTGCGTTCTAAGTCCAAAGGACTTCACCTGTCCTTCAACCGGGGGGCAAGTGTGTCCAAAATATCCAAAAGGTTGTAAAGCACTTAATCGGATATAGGTCACTGTGAAACAGTGCTTCGCTAGCCAGGTCACCGACATCCCAAGGAGAGACTTGCTAGGCAGAGAGAGAAGCTTCTTCTTCAGTTCCGAGCCACACCTGGTTCTTTGAATCTCGAGAGGACTAAGCTGATGCGAGTCCTCCGAGACCTGATAACGGCAACCTAGAAAATAAGTGATGACTTTTGACAAGGCATAAGCTTTTCTTTCTTGCTTCCTTTTCCTTCCTTCCTTCCTTCCTTCCTTCCTTCCTTCCTTCCTTCCTTCCTTCCTTCCTTCCTTCCTTCCTTCCTTCCTTCTCTCCCTCTCTCTCTCTCTCTCTCTCTCTCTCTCCCTCCCTCCCTCTCTCTCTCTCTCTCTCTCTCTCTCTCTCTCTCTCTCTCTCTCTCTCTCTCTCTCTCTCTCTCTCTCTCTCCCCTTCCTTCTCTCCTTAAAGATAAAGGAAGAAACCTTTCCTAATCTAATCTAATCTCTCATGATGGACAGAGCAGACCGATGAAAGAAAAACCCAAACCCTAAACCCAAACCTTGTCTTTTTAACACAGAGAGACAACTACATTCTATTTTTGCACATGTTTCACGTTGATACGAAAACTCATTTCTGTCTTTGAATCCATCCTCATCTTATCCAGTCAGTCCTGACCACGGATCCGATTCCTTTCCAAAGACCGTTTTCTTCACACACCTTTTCCAATCGTCTGTGCCCATTTTTAGCCTGTCCCTCGTTTTCTTTCTTTTCCATTGAGAAGTGACCACCTTTAGGACTAAAATCTCTTTCTCCTTCCCCCAAACATTATCTGCATATCTTCTACTTTGCCTCCCCACTCCCCCAAAAAAGTCCTCTTCCTACCATGAGGATGGCGACATCAGGTAGCTTGGACCACACACGTTCCGTTCCTTCTTTAGAATGCCTCGTCCTTGGACACTGTCTGGTTTTTTTTTTTTTTTTTTTCCTTCAGTCAGTGAAAGTAAGGAAGCCAACCACAGTGAACAGTGTGAACATGGAATACTTTGTAGAAGTCTAGGCTCCTACCGAGTACACGCTTTCCCTAAAGCACAAGATCTATCTAGGCATGGAACCAAACATGCTCAGTCTCTCCTCCGTAAAAGGTCCAAAGCAGGGAGACCCTTAGACTTGTGGAGCCATGAACATTTCAGTATTTTATCTTATGTGGAGGTGATGTAGACACTCGCTGAGATTTCACCCTGCCAATGGCACTTAGCCAACCTCTAAGCCTAGAGATGACCAGAGATGTTGGAAAGTCTTGAAGTCGGCCTATGGAAAACAATCATTGGGGGGAGAGTTCCCCTTAAACATCCTTATCTCGTTAACATCTATGCCCTCTATTCGTTATGAGCAGTCCTACTTAGATGATTCGTGAACATTTCATGAGACATGAGGGCGGTTCAGTTCGTCATGATGTCTACACCTCCCGCCCCCCTCCCCTTTCACGGGAGAGATTTTTCTTCCCGATTTCAGAGGGGAGAAGTAAAAGAGAGTCAGAGTGTCCCTCTCGTGGTGTTGTCAGTCTAATTCCAAAACTTCTCTATGCCACGGAGGCACGTTTGGGGGCGGCCTACTCAGGGCCCCAAGACTTTCAAAGTCAAACTCAAGGAGGACGTAAATGTACTTCATGCCACCGAACCCGAACCCGAACCCGAACCCGAACCGGTGAACCCGACGGCTTACTAGGAGATGACGTGTCATTGGCCCACCCATTTAAGACACGGAACCAGACACCCTCTCCTCGATGACTCGGAGCAAGTGAGTTCCTGGGGGTGGGGTGGGGTGGGGTGGGGTGGGGTGGGGTGGGGAGGGTGTCTGTCGGAGAGGGTCCTCTGCTCCAGGTTGGGTCCATAAGCACTGCACATGACAGTAGGTGTTCATGGTGTTCTTGGGAAGGAAAGGCAGGGAGAATTTTATTTTGAAAAGCTTATCTTCTCACAGCATTTACACTATGAACGATGATGCAACTTCACTGGGGGCGTGCGGGGGCAGTGAAGGCCAGGGAGCCTGGCAACATAGAAGAGCCACGGAGGCTGGCTGTGTGTGACCCCAAGGATGTCCGGCGACTCCTCTCACTTGGGGTGGGGGGTGGGG
>NW_026783376.1:0-17500 GCF_949774975.1 Lagenorhynchus albirostris | reverse complement strand
CGGCAGACGCGACGGACGGGGCGGATGGACGGGCGGGAGACAGGGCCGACGAGGCGCGGCTGGCTCGGCCGCCGCCGCAGCGGAGGCGCGGCGGCGACCTCGCGGAAGACGGGGCGGGCGGGGGCGGACGCGCGCCGACGCGAGGGAGGCCCGGGGGCCATCCTAAGGGCACGGACGCGAGTCGGCCGCCGGGGCACGACACGGGGTCTCACCGCCAGAGGCCTCCAGCGCAGGGGCGGTCCCGCGGCACCCAGGACGCCGACTGGCCTCCTCGGCCCCCCAACCAGGGTGCCCCCCCTCGCGGGGCTCGCGCCCACCGCCGCCAAACACCCACGAGCCGCGGCCAGCCCCGCGACAACAACACTCTCCCGCGCGCACACCGGCCGCCCCACGCGCCCCGCCACACGCCTCCGCCGCCGCGCCCGACTCCCCCCCGCCTCAGGGACCGTGAGCACTCCACCCGGGGACGCCGCCGGCCGCGGCGGCCGGGGCGGGCGACACCCTCACGTGGGCGAGGCCGGCTCGATCCCAGACGGGGAAGGGGGCACGGAGGGCTGGGGGCCGGGGAGGGCCGGCGGCCACGGGGAGGGGGCGGCACGCACACACACACACAGCGGCGAGGGCCGCGGGGCAGGGGCGCGGGGGCGCCCGCCCAGGGACAGGAAGGGCCGAGGCACGGCCGGGCCCGCCAGGGAAACAAGCGCGGGGTCCCACCGCCACACACACACACGAGGGCGGTCCCACGACGCCTGGGACGCCGGCCGGCCCCGGCCACCCTGGGGTCTCCCGCGACCCGGCCCCGCCGCCGGGGCCCGTGTGCGACGGTTTCCCCCCCGCGTGACACGGAGGGACCCGTCCGCCCAAACTCCACCTCCTCCGTCCTCGCCACATCCGCCTTCATCTGAGTCCGACCCCCGGGGCTCGCGCGCCCCAGGGAAACGCTCCCGAGCGAGGCGACCCGCGCCGTGCCCACACACCGCCCCCGGCCGCGACTCGCGGCGAGGGCAGGCGCGACGGGCTCCTCGCGGCTGCGGGACCGGGGAGTCGGGACGCCCGTGCGTCCCCGAACCCCGCCTCGGGCTCGCCACCGCGCGGGGTCACCGCACGCGCGCGCACACGCGCGCAACACGGCCCCGCGCCGGACGCCGGCCTGGCGGGACCCTCCCCCGACTCAGAGGGGGGGAGGCGCGGGCCGCGGTAGGCAAAGAGCGGCGCTCGGCCCCACCGCGGGGCCGGCGCAAGCCCTCCCGCGAGGGCGAGGGCCTCTGCCGCCCACGTGGCTCTGGCGGTGGCCACCGTGGCCACCGCACGCTTGGGGAGGGGCAGCGGCTGGGGTGTCCGGTACCCCAAGGCTCCCTCTCGGATCGCTAGAGAAGGCTTTCTCACCGAGGGTGCGTCATCCCCCACCCATCGTCTCTGCCCTTCGGGCCCACGGAGGCGCTCCACGAGCCACCAAGTCCACGACTGGCCGTGGGAGGGGTGGGGGGGGTCTGCGGTATGGGTAAGCACACGGCCCGCTGGAGCGTTCGCGGCCACAGCCTCGGGGGCACAACCTCTGCCGCCCCCCCGGGCTCGTCCACCGGGCTCCGGAAGGGGGGAGCACGCCCGAGAAGCGCGACAGACGCCCCCTTCTCGCAGGCCCCGGCCCAACGCGATCGCACCCACGCCCGTGTGCGGCTCCCCACGCACACGCAAGCGGGGGGCGGCGGCACACGCGGCGTCGGCCCGGCCACGAAGTCAGTCCCCCCACGGCACACCGCGGGAGGACGGTGGCGACGAGGCGGCAGGCCCCCGTCCCCCCCACCGAGGGAGAGAAACAGAGGCAAGCCCCCGCGCCCTTTACCGTCTCGACCCCCCCAAGAGAGCCAACTCACGGGACACGCCACCGCGGCGGAGGCCCCGAGGAGCACGCTGGGAAAAGGGAACGACACCACCGCTCGGCCTCGCGCGCCTGAGGGACGACCTGGAGCGCTCCAGGGGCACCACAGAGGACCGAGCAAGTCACGCTCACGCGCCGGCAGCGGGCGCGCGGCGCAGCGGCGGGACGGCCCCCACCGACGCGGGGAGGACCGCCCGCGAGGCACACGCCAAGGAGGCGAAGCTAGAACGTCTGCTGCGTCCGAGGACCACGGCCCCGCCCACGCCGGGAGGCAGGAGGCGGGAGACCGCAGGTCAGGGCCGGAGACCACCACCCCTGCCTCCCACACACCCCTCGGCAGGCCGGCAGGGCGTGACAAGAGAGGCGAGGGGCCCGCGGACAGAACGAGAAGAGCGGTCCCGTTCGCCAAGAACGTCCGTCCCTCGTCTGGCGCGACTGAAGGCCCGGCCCAGGAGAGCGCGACATCACCACATCGATCAGTCAAGTCAATCCAGAGAGCCAGGGGGCCACGAGGGCCCCGAGGGGGGGAGGGGCACGGCGAGGACCCTCACCAGAGGAGCCTGCTTCAGCCTCAGCCGGCACCCAGCCCCCCCCTTCCTCTCTCTCCTCTTCCTTCTCGGGCAAAGGTGGCCGACGACCCCGCGAGGAGAACGCCTGACACGTGGCACGGAGCCTGCGGGGTGGGGTCGTCTCAGCCACCACCGGGTGCCTGCGGCGGGGAAGGGGAGTCACACGGGGGTAGAAGACCCACGCAGCACCACCTCGCCCCGCCGCCCTCGGGTGAGCCAGAGACCGGAGGCGGCACCGCGGGTCGGGTCAGCCGGGCGCACACACGAGAGCCGGCGCGCAGGCCCAAGCGGGCGGCTCAAGTGGCAAGGGCCGGTTCGGGCGCCAGACGGCGGCCCAAAGCCCAGCGCCCTGCGCGCGTCCAGAGTCCCAGAACCCCCAGCGAGAGACGCCAGAGGAGACCGTGTCAGCACCTACCTGGTGGTAAAAAAGGCCCATTTCAGGCGAAAAAAATCACGGCGCCCGGCAGCGGGGCCCATCCACGAACCTCGGGGGGGCTCCCCGGGACCTCGGCCCGGCTACCTCTCCCCAACACCTCCCCATCCACAGCAGCCCCGGAGCTCTCTCGGGGCCATCTGGTCGACCCGAGGAGCGCGGGGGGGGGGGGGGGGGGGGCGGGGCGGGGCGGGAGGGGCGGGAAAACGTGGCAGAGGCAGCGAGCGGGCCGGGGTCGCCCTCCCCGGATCGCCCGCGCGAGCAGGTACCGTACCGCGGTCCCTCCGAGTCCCCGGGCGAAGACTTGGTTAAAGAAAAGGAACTATCCCACTCTGCCGCCTCTGACGAGCGGGGCCCACGAGGGACCGCGCCCGGGCCCAGGCCGCCCTATCCGGGCCACCCAGTACGACTCGGGCCGGTCCCCACCGCCACCCCCACCCCGGGCCGGGACTCGCGGTGGAGGAGGGGGCGGCGGAGGGTGAGAAAATGTCGCGTCCGCCGACCGGGACACACGTGGGCCCGCTAAAGGGCCGGGTGCGCCCTCCCCGGCCACCCGCGCGAGCAGGTCCCGGTCCGTCCGCGTCCCCGGACCCAGGGGGACTTGGAAACATTTTCGCACGGAGGCACCTCCCAGGCGACCGGAGCCCACGAGGGACCGCACCCGGGCCCGGGCCTCTCTCTCCGGGTCACCCCTCGCGGCCCAGCCCGGTCCCCACCTCCGGAGTCCGACTCGGAAAAGCATCGGTCAGAGAGAATCCGACCACCGGGACCCACGCGCGCCCGCCAACGAGCCCGTCGCGCCCTCCACCGGCCTAAACGCACGGGCACGGGCACGGGCCGGTCCCCACCTCCGGAGCGGGGCGCTGTGGGGACCGGGCGGTGGGGGGGGGAGAGGGAGGGAGGGAGGGAGGGAAGGAAGGAAGGAAGGAAGGAAGGGAGGAAGGAAGGAAGGAAGGGAGGAAGGAAGGAAGGAAGGAGGGTCGGGTGGCCGGGTCGGTCCCCGCGGCCGGATGCTGGTCGACCAGGCCAGGCGGCCCCACAGACCGGCTCGAGAGCGCGGCGACAGTCACACCCTCATAGGCCTGCACGCCCAATCTCAAGCGACAGCAGGAGGCGCCCACGCCTGGGCGCCACCGGGACAGTCACCGCCAGCGTCGCCCGGCTCCCGGAACTCTGCCTCGGGCCCGGCGGCCGAGTCACAGCCCTCACGAAGGTCGCCGAAGCTCCAGAGACAAGGGACAATATAAAAGCGGCCGCCAGGTGGCTCCCGACAACGGCTCCAACGTCCCCGGGCCGGGTTCCCTGTCGCCGGCCGGCCACCGAGGATGCGGCAGCGCCGGGCCGCCCAAACGCCCGAGCTCAGCCCGCCGGGGCGAGCCGGCGGGCGTCTGGCGCGGCCCCGAGGCGTCCGTCTCGGAGCTAGCTCCCGGGACGGCACGACACGGCGCGACCCCGGCAGCAGACCGGGGGGTGGGGGGGGGGGTGGCCTGGGAAGCTGGGAAGACGTCGCCGGGAGGCCGCCTCGAAGGAAACGCGCTCCCCACGCGACTCCTCGGCGGGGGCAAATCCCACGGAGACGCCGGCGGGGCCCGGGGCGGCCGGCACGGGGTGCCCAGAGGGTCACGAGCAAGATCCCCGGCTGCCCGGACGGAGGGAGGGAGGGAGGGAGGGAGGGAGGGAGGGGGGGGGGAGGGAGGGAGGGAAGGCGGGGACTGGCAAACCGAAACCAGGCAAGCACTCAGAGAACAACGCAGGAATTCATCCTCTCTCGAACGGTGGAGGTCTGTCGGAAGCAGACACGCAAAGCCCAGAACCTAGAAAGGAAAGGAAGGATACCCTCCGACCCCATACATACAAGCGGAAACAAACAACTATCTCTGCCCGGACGGCGACAAAGTCCAAAGACAACACATGGGTGCGTGGGTGGGGAAAACGCACCCGCGGTCACGAGAAAGCATGGATTTCAAAATGGACTGACTGACCACAGTCCACGGGCGGGGGTGGGCGTGGGGGTGGGGGATGGGGGAGGCGGGGCTCGGGGGAATGCGGGCGGGTGGGGGGGCGGGGGGGGAGAGAGGGTGGAGTCCATAGCCATCCACTAAAGAAACTGAGTTCGGGCACATCTACTCAATGCAACACCCCGAGTGCGAGCGTGTGCGTGCGCGCGCGCGCGCGTGCGTGCGTGCGTGCGTGCGTGCGTGCGTGCGTGGAGTGCGGTAAGTATCGACAACGGACTGTCGGACCACCGAGTATCGGACCACCGAGACCACGACACACCATACCAGCGAAGAAGTCAAGCCGTACAACCACTCTGGCCTTCAAAACAAAGGAAAAAGCGTGCACGTACAGTATACGTACGTGCATCGCGTGTGCTTGTGGCACGGGTATACGTGGACGTATGAAGGCCTAGGACAAGCCCAAGCACATCCCGTAAGGGGAGCCTATCCAAAACAGACCAAGGCCTCTCACCACTCAGCTTCCAGAAAACAAGCAACCCAGCGAGGAAAGTGAACTGGAGGCCCAAACTGAACCTTTTCGTTAGGGAAAATAAAGAAAAGAAGAGAAGAGAAGAGAAGAGAAGAGAAGAGAAGAGAAGAGAAGAGGAAAGGAAAGGAAAGGAAAGGAAAGGAAAGGAAAGGAAAGGAAAGGAAAGGAAAGGAAAGGAAGGAAGGAAGGAAGGAAGGAAGGAAGGAAGATAGGAAGATAGGAAGAAAGAGAGAGACAGCGAAAGAGAGAGTGGGAGTGGGAGTGGGAGAGGGAGAGGGGGAGGGAGAGGGAGAGGCAGAGGGAGGGACAGAGAGACGGGGGGGAGAGAGAGAGAGAGTGAGAATGAGAGTTGGAGTGGGAGTGGGAGAGGGAGAGGGGAGGGAGAGGGAGAGGGAGAGGGAGGGAGAGACAGAGGGGGAGAGAGAGAGACAGAGACAGAGAGAAAGAGAGAGAGAGAAAGAAAGAAAGAAAAAGAGAGAGAGAAAGAGAGAAAGAAAGAGAGAAAAAGAAACAGAAAGAGAGAGAGAGAGAAAGAAAGAGAGAAAGAAAGAAAAAGAGAGAGAAAGAGAGAGAGAAAGAGAAAGAAAGAGAGGAAGAGAGGGAAAGAGCGAAAGAGAGAAAGAAAGAGAAAGAGAAAGAGAGAAAGAAAGAGAGCGAAAGAGAGAGAGAGAGAGCAAAAGAGAGAGAAAGAGATAGAGAGAAAGAGAAAGGGAAAGAACAAAAGAGAGAGAGAAAGAGTGAAAGAGAGAAAGGAAGAGAGAGAGAAAGAGAGACCGAGAGAAAGAAAGAGAGCGAAAGAGAGAGAAAGAGAGCGAAAGAGAGAGAAAGAGATAGAGAGAAAGAGAGAGGGAAAGAGCGAAAGAGAGAGAGAAAGAGAGAGGGAAAGAGCGAAAGAGAGAGAGAGTGAAAGAGAGAAAGAAAGAGAGAGAGAAAAAGAGAGCGAGAGAGAGAGAGAGAAAGAAAGAGAGAGGGAAAGAGCGAAAGAGAGAGAGAAAGACAGAGAGAGAGAGAGAGAGAGAGAGAAAGACAGAAAGAAAGAGAGAGAGAAAGAGGGAAAGAGAAAGAGAGAGAGAGAGAAAAGGAAGAAAAGAGAGAAAGAAAGAAAGAAAGAAAGATAGAAAGAAAGAAAGAAAGAAAGAAAGAAAGAAAGAAAGAAAGAAAGAAAGAAAGAAAGAAAGAAAGAAAGAAAGAAAGAAAAAATCTCTCAACCTAAAAGTTTTTGGAACAAACAGACAACCTATGATTTGGTAGGTAAAAAAAAATATTTTTGGAACGTAAAGTTCTTTGAGACAAGAATGGAGAGGAAAAGAAAAAAAAGACAATAAGAATTCGGAACGCTTAGAAACCTGAATCGGTCACGAACAGGAACTAGGAAGCCATGGTGAACGGGGTCTGTGACACCAGTGTTTCTGGACCGGCAAATGGATGATTCCATTTCATCACGCCTAGAAGCGTACATTTTCACGCAGCATCACTTTTTTAAAATGTTTTTTCCCCAAAGTGATGCTAGAGGTGTGGACTCATACATCGGAACATCTTTAGTCTTTCTGTAATAAGGAGACCGACGTAGGTCGACTGAGACTTGTTGAGCCACGAACGTTTCCATAGGTCATCTTTGGAAACGATCTAGACGTTCCACGAATTCCCTCCCCATCATTCCGCTTACACCAACACTAAAGTTCCTAAAGTGACCCAAAAGGTCTGGGAGAAACTGTTTTCAAGTAGACATACCAAAAAACATAACCTTTCTTAAGGAGTTCCTCCACCTAGAGCTATCGACATCACTTGTTCTAAATCCCATGACGACGAGATGACCCGTGAACATTTCCTGAGACTTTAGACGGTGTCAGCCATCATCCCCAAGTCCTTTTCCTTGCTGACGAACTTGGTTCACTCCCGTGAACTTATTGGATTTGGGGATCGACGTAGATAGAAGAAAAGGATGACCTCGAATGCCGATCACCCCAAAGACATGCCTAGTTTCATAAAACCCATACCTTGACCCTGGCTATTCTCAGCCGGAGGGTTCATCCTAGATCACGTGAACTTGCAAAACCCTTTGGGTCCCTCTCTAGTAGCCTGAATAATTCGGGAGTGCTTCCTCCTAAGCCCTTCAAGAGAGCTCTTTCCCAAGTTAATTGTGGCACTCGGATCCGTACGTAGGAACAGGCCAGCTCTAGAAGGTAGCTACAGACATACCTGTTACCAGGCCCTTCCCCTTCCCAGATTCTTGCACAGCAGTGCCATAGAAACGAAGATCGCTTCCACAAGACTCTAAGGTCAGCAAAGCAAAACTTTTTCTTTTTTAATTTATTTTATTATTATTATTATCATTATTATTATTTTATTAAAAGAGATAGCTGGTACACAAGGGAGAAGGCGGTGGGGGGGGGCGGGGTGGGGGTTGGGGGGGAGAGACACCTCCCCGAGTTGCTCTGATCACGGAAGGGAGAGTTTGTCTCGGGATCACCGATCGTTTCCAGAAATCCTCCAAATTCTCGGATCTGCAGCAGCTGGTTGCACGGTGGCTACCTATGGGGAAGAGCAAGCGCTTCCACGAGGGGAAAGAAGCACATGAGAATTTTCTGCAAGAAAGCACAGGAACAGATAAGGGTTAAATGTACAGTGGAGCTCCTCGTCTTGGGACAACTAGGTATAGTCGTGGGTGTCAACAGAGGTAAAGTTAATCTTTTACTCCCGAGAGCCTCGTGTGTGTGTGTGTGTGTGTGTGTGTGTGTGTGTGTGTGTGTGGGTGTGTGTGGGTGGGTGGGTGGGTGTGGGTGGGTGTGCGGGTGTGTGTCGGAGACTCAGGCCCCCAGGGCCTCTGTTCTTTAGCTGGCAAGGCCTGTTTGGCCCTAGGCCACTCCCCAGTCCTTTTCCAAAATGTCTGTAGGTCTGTCTCATGCGTGCGTGCGTACGTACGTACGTACGTACGTACCTACCTACCTACCTACCTACCTACCTACCTACCTACCTACCTAGAGACCGACATGACCAGAGATTTCATAGCTTTCATTTAAAAACTTGTAGTCAGCCACAAAGCAGGTAGTACAATCGAAAATTCGCTCTCTTGCTTATCTATAAAGAACCGTTGGAATAGGTGACGTTTATTTCCTCCGATGGCTAAGGCTTTTTATTATCTGTGGGGAAAGACTTTTAAGATTCGTGTTGGTCCCGAAGGAGACGGCGAATTAGTGTTTGGGTGAGGGAGCCCTTCCACCGGTTTGTATTCTTAAAGAGACCACTTCCCCCTCCCCTCCCCCCGTTGTTATTTTTGGGGGGTTTTTTTTGGTTTGTTTCCGTTTTGGTTTTTCTGTTTTTTCTTCCTTTCTTTTCTTTTTTTTTTTTCCTTCCCTTTGGTTTCAGGTTCTACCTCATCCAGTCCACTGGCCTTAGTCTCAGTCAGGCCATCGCAGGCTGTGTTCACATTTCGGAGGCGGTAGAGATGTGCAAGATCAAGACAGTTCACCCAGAGAACTGGGCGGCGGGTGCCTTGCTGACATCGAAAAGCTGATCTGCTCATCATGCAGTTCCATTTCCCTTCCTCGTCCTCCTCGTCCTCCTCCTCCACCTCGTCCCCGTCCTCATCCTCCTCCTCGTCGTCCTCCTCCTCGTCCTCCTCCACCTCGTCCTCGTCCTCGTCCTCGTCCTCGTCCTCGTCCTCGTCCTCGTCCTCGTCCTCCTCCTCCTCCTCCTCCTCCTCCCCCTCCTCCTCCTTCTGTGTGATTCTTTCTGTCAAGGAGAAGATTTCCAACTCAAATGCAGACCAAAAGATTTCTAGGTTCCAAAACTTCAGGGTTCCATGGATCATGGTGTTCAAAATCTGCACAGGGCCTTCAATAACGGCCCTCGTTCTCAGCGCACACAAGTCAACCCCAGACCAAGGCACCCTAAGGGCAAAAACCCTCCAAGGTTTCTCCCATTAGACCCCGAACATCAGCACACACCCCCTCCCCCGGTTTCTATTTCGTATCGCGTGCGCTCAGGCAGACGGCAAACACATCGATCGATCATTTTCCTTTAGCGTGTTTCATGAACGTCGCACTGGCCGAAGAAACCTAGGTGTGGAAAAGCTCATCCCTGCGTAAAAGGCTTTGGCTTCTCAGTGAAGGGGTCGAGCCGAGGGACCCAGGCCCCTCTGTCAACTTTTCACTGGATTCATTGGCCTCGCTCTTGTCCCAAGCGACGGCTGGTCAGATTTCTCATGGTCACTTTTTGCCTTCTGGCTTTAGCAAGGGTCTTCAACTGGGGTAAAAAGAGCAGGCTTGTTTGGGGCGCTTTCATGGTGGGGAGGAGGGGGTGGTGGCCCATAGAGGTAGGTCCCTTCGATTCACCCCATCTCAGGTAGTGCCCTATGCAAAACGTTTGCCTTCATACCATCAGGATCCTACCTTTGGAGAGTTTCCCTGCCTTAAACGTCCCCTGCCCTCCGCCTATTCATCCACCATCCACCACCACCCCGCTGACCCGTTCATCCCGTCCATGGTTTTTCTCTTCCGAGAAAGCATGTTACCTACGGCTCGTCCCCAGGCTACGTACGTGTCCATTCACCTCCTGAAAGACATGTCTCGGTCACCTCCGAGAGAGTTCTTGGCAGTGAGGAATAAAACCGCCACCGTCAAGGTCCGCGTGCAGGTTTCTGCGTGGACCTCAGCCGTTCGACTCCCCGCGTCACCTCGGGTCCATTCATAGCAAGGAGTCCTCCGAGGGCCGGGTCTTACGGTGAGAGTGTGTTTGGCTGTGAAAAACACCACCCCTGTTCACAGAGTTCCCCAAAACGGGGGGGTGGGGGTTTGGGGGGTTGGGATGGGGGTCGGGGTGGAGCTGAGGAGGGCACGGCACGTCAGCATACCGAAGCGTCCGGAACCTCGAGGAGGCGGGCAAGGAAGGAAGATGTCCCCGGGACAAAACCTTCCCTCCCCGTCCTTAGGGTCGATGGCTGGACCTGAGAATTCCATGGACACGAGACGGATTTGTGAAACCAGAATTCCAAGAAAGGGGACCTGGCTGGCCGAGACCCCAAAATGAGTCTCTTTGGGGTTTGTTAGGGCGGCAGGCCAGGAGACACCCACCGTGTTCCACCCGACTCCCAAATGGGGCGAGTTTATCGAAGAAAAAAAAAAAAAAGCCAAACCCAAAGCAAACACACACGCAGACAGAAACCCCACCAAAACACACACACACACACACACACACACACACACACACACACACACACACACACACACACACACACACACACACACACACACACAACTCTGGGTGCGCTATCTGCTGTCCACGATTTCCCGTGCCTTTTGGACATGGCTGATAGAGATGGACATGAAACGGCAGGACAGCAAGCTGGCATCTCGGCCGGCCTAGAGAAGTTTCCCGAGTGAAATATCAGAACCAGGGCGGGGTGGGGATGGGGGGCGCAGAGGGAGGCGGGGAAGGGGGGCCCACGTCACCTGGGAGAGAAGCGGGGGGAGGGGGGCGCTGACCGACCTCGGTTCACCCCGTGCCCCTCCGGCCGAGAACCTGCCTTCGCTTCGTGCCCTCAGGTGTGTGAGAGGAACAGGTTTCTTTCCCATAACTACCAACACATCATTTCAGTCTTGTTTGTGGGTTTCTTTTTGTGTGTTCGTTTTCTGGACGAGGCCAAAGAACCCTTCCAGTGAGTGGAGGCGTGTGTACAAAGGAGGATCTGACAGGACGGGAAGGTGCGGGTCAGTCCCTGTGCCAAGAAACCCAGAGAATCTGTCGTAGCTGAGGCTCGGGCCTTTTGCAGAAATAGGCCAAGAGAGTTCAGAGTTGATCCTTCACTGCCAAACAGTCATCACAGCAGTTTCCTGGAAGGGATTGTGTTACGGGAGCCAGCGTGGTGGCCCTCAGGCCTCAGGCCTCAGGCCTCAGCCCGGCAGGCAGGCAGGCAGGCAGGCAGGCAGGCAGGCAGGCAGGCAGCGGCTATTGTCTGTTGGTCCCGCCCCCACCCCCACCCCCACCCCCGTTCCTTCTCCAGAGCTCCTTCCTAAGTCCCCTGGACTGACCTTTGCCAGGAGCGGGGGAGGGGAGGGGAGGTCCGGACGATTCATTCGGCAGGGCCTCGTTCAATCGCTCCATTCAAATGCAGAAAGCTCTCCGGTCAAGTCGGAGCCTTTGACTTTGCCTCGAGCTTCTCTTTAATGAATGGCTTTGTCTTTTTTTTTCTTTCCCCAATTTCCCCACCCTTAGGCTGTCCCCTCCAAACTGCAGGGAGGGAAGGAGGGAGAGAGGTAAGGGATGGGAGGAGGTTGTGTGAGAAACAGGCCTTTTTTTCCAGGCAAAAGATGTCCCCTCCTTTTCCTAACCCAGGAAACCCCACTACACCATTTGAGAATCATGGACATGCATGGAAGCAGATGTCTTCACTTGAGATCTTCCTCCGCAGGAGGACAGAAAGGCGGGCCAGTGTGTCCCTCTTGTGCTGGCCGGTTCTTAAGTCACTTGAATTCAAAATAATCAATAGAGCATGGAGGCAGATTTTGGGGCGGCCTACTCTGGAGCCCAAGAGTTCCCTCCTCTGAAAGTTCCTTGGAACATATTAAAGCTGAGCTGGTGACTCGTGTGTGTAGGGTGTGTGTGTGTGTGTGTGTGTGTGTGTGTGTGTGTGTGTGTGTGTGTGTGTGTGTGTGTGTGAGTGAGTGAGTGAGTGAGTGAGTGAGTGAGTGAAGGAGATTTCTAGATGTCAGGGTCGAAGCAACTTTAGAAGTCTGAAACACCTCTGATGATGTCGTCGGGTGTTTGGTTCAAATTTCGGAGTGGCTCTCAAAGAAACAGGCACGAGGATTGTTTCCATAGGAGCCGTTGTGGCCGTTTCGTCAAGTTCTCTAGCTTCCGTTTGCAGAGCTTCAGGCAAAGGGCCATTTTAGTTCTCAGTGAGGCCAAGTCAAAAGGGTGGGAGAAAATGGCAAACGTTCATGGGGATAACGTAGCCAGATATTGGAGGGAACTCAAAAAACTTCGGGATGCAGTCCAGTTTTCAGGTTAAGAACAACACCCTAAGGGAAACGAGTAGCTCCAGAACTTCATATCCACAAGTGAGTGTCCCCGTTTTATGGAAACATAATTTTGGCCTCCAAGTAACGTATGCAAATAACTCGGTTGCCAAGGAACTAAGAAGCCTCACTGAGAGTTTCTGAATTAAGGAAGGTAGGAAGAAAAAGATCAGTGATTCCATCCTGCTGACAGAGGTACAAGTTACCAAATGGATGTCCATCTTTAAAAAGAAAAAAGAAAATTGGGTTTTGTTGGTTTGTTTTTGTTTTTCCTTGTATCTGGAAAACAAAAGATTTAGGAATCAGTCCTAATCCCTCTGTCTCTCTGTCTCTTCTTTCTCTCTGTCTCAGTGTCTCTGTCTCTCTCTGTCTCTGTCTCTCTCTCTCTCTCTCTCTCTCTCTCTCTCCTCTCTCTCTCTCTCCATATATACATATACATATATACATACATGTATATATATATACATATACCTACATACGTGTGTGTGTGTGTGTGTGTGTGTGTGTGTGTGTGTGTGTATAAAGGTATTTTACGTAGGGTTTTTTTTTTTCAGATTCTTTTCTCTCATAGGCTTATTACAAAGTATTGAGTAGAGTTTCCTGTGCTATGTAGTAGGAGGCGCTTGCTTGTTGATTACCGATTTTATGTACAGTCATGTGTACATGTTCATCCCAACCCCCTAAGTTATCCCCCGCTTCCCCAATCCGTCCTACTTTACACAAGTAGTCATACACATTATCATCCTGTTCATCAGTTCATTCAACCCCGTGTAAGTCATCCTTGTTCTCCTTGGAGTCCAGTCTTTCCATCGGTTCTGCCGACCTTGCCTGATGATCGAGCGTGACTGGACGAGTGACGGTTCCAAAAAGTTTGCAAGAGCTTCTGTGAAGGATTGTAGGATTTGCCCAGCGAAGCGGGTGCCGTGATCTGATCACAGGGGAGGCTGTGGAAGGTAGACCCCAAGTGGCAAACACATTTTGTTTTTTTAACAGTCTCTGTGCCACGGTGAGGACATCAGGCTTGCAGTGAGTGAGGGAAGACTTCAACCCACACGGAAGACATACCTACGGCCACAAGAATGTTTGGATGACCCCTACTAAGTGGCAGTGGAATGAAGTCCAGTGGCTGGGGTTCAGAGGGTCCAGAGAGAGGAGGCTTTCTTTCCAGAGAGAAAAATAGCCCCCCCCCCCCCCTCCAGGGTTACAAGCATGACAGGTCAGACGTTGCCGGTAGACTGTAGAAATCTTCCCGCCAATGTCTATGTACAATTGGGGTCATCTTCAAGGCACCATGGGTGGGTGAAGGAATGCAAGGTGGGTGGGGGGTGGGGGGGGAGGGGGGAGGTTGGCCAGGGAGTAACCAACCGGCCGGGCCGCCGTCTCCCGTCTGCCATAGCCCCGACCGGCTGTTGACAGGACAGAATGGACTCGATCCACGTGTGCCCCGCCACCCCCACCACCTTTCAACAGGCTGTTGTTGCTGCCTTGGCGTGAACGTCGGTTAGAACACCTCCCTGATACTGGGTTCCGTCCCTTTCGTGTGAGCCTCCATTTTGACGACGACAGACAACCCTTTATGCCAGGGCAGAGAAGACTTCCAGGAAGAAACATCCCATCATGTCTGGAACAGTTAGAACACATCGGTGTACAGACACAAGCCAAAGTAGACTTCACGTTGTTCCTTCCTCTTTGACGACGCTTCCCGTGTCATCGAAGCTCTCCAAGAAACGTACTCAGTTTCATCTCTCTCGTTTCTCAGGAGAGAGAACACATTTTTGGGCTATTTCGAGGGCCCTCTCCTCCTGCATCCTAACTCAAAGTGCGTTCTAAGTCCAAAGGACTTCACCTGTCCTTCAACCGGGGGGCAAGTGTGTCCAAAATATCCAAAAGGTTGTAAAGCACTTAATCGGATATAGGTCACTGTGAAACAGTGCTTCGCTAGCCAGGTCACCGACATCCCAAGGAGAGACTTGCTAGGCAGAGAGAGAAGCTTCTTCTTCAGTTCCGAGCCACACCTGGTTCTTTGAATCTCGAGAGGACTAAGCTGATGCGAGTCCTCCGAGACCTGATAACGGCAACCTAGAAAATAAGTGATGACTTTTGACAAGGCATAAGCTTTTCTTTCTTGCTTCCTTTTCCTTCCTTCCTTCCTTCCTTCCTTCCTTCCTTCCTTCCTTCCTTCCTTCCTTCCTTCCTTCCTTCCTTCCTTCCTTCTCTCCCTCTCTCTCTCTCTCTCTCTCTCTCTCTCCCTCCCTCCCTCTCTCTCTCTCTCTCTCTCTCTCTCTCTCTCTCTCTCTCTCTCTCTCTCTCTCTCTCTCTCTCTCTCTCTCCCCTTCCTTCTCTCCTTAAAGATAAAGGAAGAAACCTTTCCTAATCTAATCTAATCTCTCATGATGGACAGAGCAGACCGATGAAAGAAAAACCCAAACCCTAAACCCAAACCTTGTCTTTTTAACACAGAGAGACAACTACATTCTATTTTTGCACATGTTTCACGTTGATACGAAAACTCATTTCTGTCTTTGAATCCATCCTCATCTTATCCAGTCAGTCCTGACCACGGATCCGATTCCTTTCCAAAGACCGTTTTCTTCACACACCTTTTCCAATCGTCTGTGCCCATTTTTAGCCTGTCCCTCGTTTTCTTTCTTTTCCATTGAGAAGTGACCACCTTTAGGACTAAAATCTCTTTCTCCTTCCCCCAAACATTATCTGCATATCTTCTACTTTGCCTCCCCACTCCCCCAAAAAAGTCCTCTTCCTACCATGAGGATGGCGACATCAGGTAGCTTGGACCACACACGTTCCGTTCCTTCTTTAGAATGCCTCGTCCTTGGACACTGTCTGGTTTTTTTTTTTTTTTTTTTCCTTCAGTCAGTGAAAGTAAGGAAGCCAACCACAGTGAACAGTGTGAACATGGAATACTTTGTAGAAGTCTAGGCTCCTACCGAGTACACGCTTTCCCTAAAGCACAAGATCTATCTAGGCATGGAACCAAACATGCTCAGTCTCTCCTCCGTAAAAGGTCCAAAGCAGGGAGACCCTTAGACTTGTGGAGCCATGAACATTTCAGTATTTTATCTTATGTGGAGGTGATGTAGACACTCGCTGAGATTTCACCCTGCCAATGGCACTTAGCCAACCTCTAAGCCTAGAGATGACCAGAGATGTTGGAAAGTCTTGAAGTCGGCCTATGGAAAACAATCATTGGGGGGAGAGTTCCCCTTAAACATCCTTATCTCGTTAACATCTATGCCCTCTATTCGTTATGAGCAGTCCTACTTAGATGATTCGTGAACATTTCATGAGACATGAGGGCGGTTCAGTTCGTCATGATGTCTACACCTCCCGCCCCCCTCCCCTTTCACGGGAGAGATTTTTCTTCCCGATTTCAGAGGGGAGAAGTAAAAGAGAGTCAGAGTGTCCCTCTCGTGGTGTTGTCAGTCTAATTCCAAAACTTCTCTATGCCACGGAGGCACGTTTGGGGGCGGCCTACTCAGGGCCCCAAGACTTTCAAAGTCAAACTCAAGGAGGACGTAAATGTACTTCATGCCACCGAACCCGAACCCGAACCCGAACCCGAACCGGTGAACCCGACGGCTTACTAGGAGATGACGTGTCATTGGCCCACCCATTTAAGACACGGAACCAGACACCCTCTCCTCGATGACTCGGAGCAAGTGAGTTCCTGGGGGTGGGGTGGGGTGGGGTGGGGTGGGGTGGGGTGGGGAGGGTGTCTGTCGGAGAGGGTCCTCTGCTCCAGGTTGGGTCCATAAGCACTGCACATGACAGTAGGTGTTCATGGTGTTCTTGGGAAGGAAAGGCAGGGAGAATTTTATTTTGAAAAGCTTATCTTCTCACAGCATTTACACTATGAACGATGATGCAACTTCACTGGGGGCGTGCGGGGGCAGTGAAGGCCAGGGAGCCTGGCAACATAGAAGAGCCACGGAGGCTGGCTGTGTGTGACCCCAAGGATGTCCGGCGACTCCTCTCACTTGGGGTGGGGGGTGGGGGGCGGGGGTGGAAGCGGGGGGCGAGATTCCTGTGTGTCTGTCTGCATTCATCAGTCGTGGGAGAGGAAAAACGACGTTCCCTCGACGATCCTTCTGAGTTCTTGCCTGAGAGGCCCCTGTCCCCAAAAGACAGCTCGAGAAGAGAGCGACCCACGGCTGAGGAACGCGTGCACCGTGACCCCCACGCAGGAGAAGCCCAAGCCGGGAGTCACTCGAAAGGGCGGGCTCTGAGCTTGAGCTTCTTCTCGAGGAAGATCTTGGTCCTCCTTTCAGGTCAGGAAGAAGAGGGAGAGGCAGAGCGGCAGAGCGTCCTCGTCGCCCACCCGTCGTTTCTGAAGCGCCTTCAATTCGAACTCATCTGTGTGCCAAAGCGGTCCATTTCGGGGTGCCCTATTCCGGTTCCCTCCCCGCACGGAGAAAAATGTTCTGTCCCGATTCACTGAAATGCTCCCAAAGGGCCTTGGTGTGAGGCAGTGGACCTATGGCCATCCTGCCTCCTCTTCAAATCATTTCTACCGATACAGAAGAAGAGACACCACCCCCACCCACCATGGCCTGCCAAAGGCAGTGCAGCAGCTATCCCTGTGGGAGTGGGATCCGGTAGCACGCGAACCTCAGTCCAACATCCCTTCCGTCTCCATGAGTTCTCATGGAAAATGAGGATGTCCCATGACCGGGGATGGGGGGGGAGTGGGGATGGGTGAGGGAGAGGGAGACAGAAAACGAGGACGGGAGAAAGTGGAGGAGAGGCCAGGAGAGGGAGAGAGAGGAAAAAGAGGGAGGGAGGGAGGGAGGGAGGGAGGGAGGGAGGGAGGGAGGGAGGGAGGGAGGGAGAGACAGGGAGGGACAGGGAGGGAGAGACGGGGGGGTGGGGGTTGGAGAGAGACAGAGACAGAGAGACAGAGAGGGAGACAGAGAGAAAGAAAGAGAGGAGGCGGGAAGAAAGATAAAGTGGGGGAGGAAGAGCAGGGTTGGGGGAGAGCGCGAGAGCGAGCGCGAGAGCGAGAGCGAGCGCGAGAGCGAGAGCGAGCGCGCGCGCGAGAGCGAGCGCGAGCGCGAGAGCGAGCGCGAGCGCGAGAGCGAGCGCGCGCGCGCGCGAG